>NW_020654878.1:1810813-1816001 GCF_003589595.1 Hyposmocoma kahamanoa | reverse complement strand
ACTGACATGTGTGCGGCTGTAGCGTATGCAAAAGGATCTCACTCAGCTAAAGCCACAGCTGAGAATGGGCTGTGACGCTGATTTTCAATGGACCCTAGTTTATCATTATCACTAATTACAGATCACGTGTCGTCACAGTGAGTGTGGTATGTCATAAAAAAGCGAGTAATGGTTACGCCACAAGTAATCGAGATGACGGTAGTCGTTGACTTCGAAAGAGGGTAGACAGATATGTTTGTACTTAAAGCTGTCAACCTGTGACCTTGGAGCATATGACCGTTCCGAAATATCGGAAAAAATCCGTACCAAGAAACTTGTAATTGATGATAATCATTTAAAATCCAAAGTGAATCAGTAAACCTGTAACTCCGGTTCAAATTTGACAGCATCCTCATCTATGGACGCTTTGTAAATAGGCGTCAGGAACACGGGAGCGTTGTCGTTCGAGTCAGTGATAGATATCTGCAGGGGGACCACTGAGCTTTGGCCGGAGCCGTTGTCGTCTGTTGCCTGGAATTTTAATAAATTATATGTGCATTAGAGGTTTGTAACTCGTGTAAATTTTGGGATAACTCCCTTTTTACATAGGCCTGTATTCAGTTGAAATGAAAAGCAAACATTAACAACATGAAGCGGTTGGATTTCGGAGGCAGCAATTGCTCAACAGCAGCAAGTGTCATTTCGACCTCCATCGACAGTGCCATTGCAGGGAAATACTACCTCTCCCATTTAAAATACATATTCTAAAAATTAATAACAAAAGATCTGTATTAATCTACGTTGTACTACATCGAAATCTCGAACCCAAATTACGGTTACTCATGAATTTATGACCTAAACCTTCTTAGGGAAGACCCGTGCCCAGTAGAGAGACATAAAGCAAGCTACATAATATTAATGTCTGTCAATTTCTGAACTTACCTTGTATTGTAAGAAGTACTCCTTTCTGGTTTCATAGTCCAAACAGGGTGGATGTCCAGGGGTGGCGCATGGAGCTACCGTGATCCCTCCAGTTCGGTTGTTAACTTTGAACAACTCAGATCCGCTGCCCGACAACTCGTAGATTATACCTTCGGTTCCAAATCTAGAATTCATAAAGAAAAAATGTGTTATGACTATGAAAACTGTCACAAACTGTGCCATAGTCAAGGTACAGCTAAATTAACAAAGTGCAATAAAAAGCGACTCAAGAACATGACTACTCAGCGAAGAATTTCCGACTAAGAAGAATTATATTGATATACCGTTATAACACCACAACCTGTAGGCTAAAAATTTGCTTGATAAAGTAAACAAACTTTGGCGGTACGCTGCTAATTTCGATCTCTCCTACGTTAAGTATCGTATGACCAAATTGCCAAGTTTACAGGGGAGCCTTTTAAAGTTCTGAATTCACTGAAATAAGAGTGTAACAGTGTAACATGTGACTTTAGCGATTCTCAGTTTTATTCGGCAGAGCTCGTTACTCACGGAGAGTGTTATAAAATACAGATATCGGTTAGACGATCTATTAGATGATCATTCTATATGAGTAATGAGCTTTGCCGAATAAAACGGAGAACTTTAAAACGCTCCCATGTAAACTTGGCAATTCGATACACGACACTTTACGTAAGACGGGGCGATTTATGTTATAATTTTGTTTGTTATTCGCCCTAATGCGTGGTGCGCCTTCCGTGTCAAGTCCCTTTGAACGTAGAATAAAAGAAACTCACAGCATAATCCAGAGAAATCGCGTATTTTGGATCAATTCCATCTAGTGGCAAACTTTGGAACTATTTTAAACTAATAGAATGTGTTTTTTTCAGTACCAAGTGACGGAGCGAACAAGTCATGGTCCTGATGGTAAGCGACACGTCTGCCCATAACAGTTGCAGTGCAGCACAAAGGGCACTGCCACTGCACCCGTCACCCAGAGACATAAGTTGACTCTAAAGAAATCTACTGGATCTTTGCTATTGAAGCTCTGGGCGTGTTGCTTACCACCAGACGCACGACTTGTTCGTCAGTCACTTGATATCATAAAAAACAACATAGTCTGTATTAATTAACAATGTAAAGAACACTTACCTGCCAGTATCTCTGTCAAAAGCAGTAATAACAGTAATCAGAGTATCTCCTTCTGCGTTCTCGGCTACCGAAGCGGAGTAAGGTTCTTCAGGGAACGTCGGAGCGTTGTCGTTTACATCTATCAGAGTCACTGTTACACTGGCTTTTGAGGACAGTCGCTTGGGGGGATGGAGCTCTTCCGCTATTACCTGAGATTTGTAAGAATTTGACTGGCTTGTGAAACAAATTTGATTACGTTTCTGTGGGTAGTTGTACGCCTGTATCCTGTATCGGAACCATTAATAAGACTGCTAGTATCCACTACGGAATCGTAGTTCTCATGCAACAATATTAGACTAGACCGAAAATTTAAATTTTTCAGTTGTCCGGCAGATCAAAAATCAAAAAAAGGATGACCGCAATCGTCGAGTGGCTTGCACACTGGTTTTCATAGTGTCACCATCTCTGAGGTGTCGAATTCGATCCCCGGCCGGGTCTATGCAGAAAACTATATAATCTTAGGTCTGGGTGTTTGTGGTACAGTCGTTATTTCTGATTGGTGAAATTACAGGCACGTGGAACTTGTCAACTTATGTCTCCAAGTAACTCAAGGTGGCAATGCAACTGTTATGGACAGGCATGTAGCTTACCATCAGGCATACGACCTGTACGTCCCGTCACTTGATATTATAAAAAACAATCTGATTTCCATAACACAAGTGTTTTAGTTGCTTACTTTTGGATCAGAGCAACGTATGTGATTCATATTAATTTATTTATTAATTGAAATATTTGGGAGGTAGATGGTTCGAACGATACCCTGTGGCGGTGTGTATGTACCTAAGTTACGTACATTTGTGACTGTTTAGTAGCTATACCTCTCGCTAACCTGCATTTCGAAGACGGTTCACAAACCTTGAAAATGAGTCCACAACCCGTATAGGAAGGACCAGCGTGGCGGACTATGGTTTAACCTCTCTTGTCAGAAGAGACATTTGACTCGCCATAACCATTTAACTTACAGAGTAATAAGTCCCTTGTTGGGCGCTTCTTCTATTTTGCCATTGAATCGAAACTATTTTTAAGGTTAGAGTATGTATTCTTGCATCAGTTCTAGAAATTTGTATATGAATAAAGGATATAACTCACCTCCAAAATAAACTTCCTCTGGTTATGATCCTCGTAATCCAAGCTAGAGTTGAGCCGCAAAGTAACAGAGGCGCTGCCGGTGGCCGTCGCCGGCTCGACTATGAACGCGTCTAAATCGTCCGATAGTCGAAGACTGAACATGGAGTTAAGACCCTGAACAAAATTGAAGTAGGAAATGAAACTATTTTTCCAGATTTAAATCGAGTATATTTGTTTTTTCAAACAAACCGACGTTTCGGGCCCTTTACAGGTCCCATGGTCACGGTTGACTGAGGTGGTACCGTCTTCAACCAGTTATGTCTAATATATATATATAAAACCAAAGTATTTTAATCTACATGTAGTAATCTCAGTACGGAGTACTAAAAAAACGACCTCAAAAGTCATTCATCCCCTAGTTTGTCACCCTTCGAGGTGGAACATTTTCTTCAAATTTAAATGGGACAACTCCTGAGGCACCCTCTTTCCAACAAAAACAGAATCATTAAAACCGGTTCACAAATGCGGAGTTGTCGCGTAACATACATAGGTACCAAAAATACATTCCAATTAAGAACCAGTTAAAATAGAGGAGTTTGCGTTAATATTAGACATAATTGCTAAGACTTAACCATCTCACTCACCCGAGATCATGGGACCTGTAAAGGGCCCGAAACGTTGGTTTGTTTGAAAAAACAAACGTACGCGGTTTAGATCCGAAAAAAAAATATTTCATTTCCAACTCGATTTGAATTACTTACCACATCTGTGTCAGTGACGACCATATCCAAATTAGGCAACGGCGTCCCAATAGGCAGACTTTCCGGTATGGCCACATGGTATTCCCGCCGATTGAACCTCGGAGGCTCGTCGTTAACGTCTTTGATGGTAACGGTCACTGTGGCCGTTGATGATGTACTGTTGCTGTACAGTGGAGCGCCATTTACCAGCTCGGTTACCTGGAACGGAATGTTGTTAATGGCTTTTTTTTCTTACAAAAGAGGGGACTGGGACTTACCTACGGAATCTCGAAGATTCTAGCACTGGACTCCTTGTGAAAGAGTTCGTCCAGGGATCTACTGTCAAGATACTTAGATCTTTGCGATATCAAGTTCTGTGTGGCACTGTAACTGTTATAGGTAGGCGTATAACAGTTGCAGTGGCAGTCAGAGCTTTAAATCGCAAACATCTGGGAAGCACTGTCACTGCGCCCGTCACTTTGAGACATAAGTTGACAAGTCCTACGTGTCTGTAATTTCACCACCACCCTTACCCTTCAAAACCGGAACGCAGTAATGCTCACATTACTGCTTGGTGGCAGAAATAGGTAATGTGGCGTTATTTCCTGGATGAACTATTTCACAAGGAGCTAGTGGAGCTAATAAAATATTGCCTAATACAAATTAATATTGATTTGGACTATTTAAACAAGGTCTTGAAGAACAGTTCGCTCGAAATCATGTTTCATTGACGAATTTGTAGATCGTGTCATACATACAAAGTTTTATTATATTACAACTTTTCTACTCACTCTAACTGTCAAATTTAAAGGCGATGAAGGATCTTCCAGAGCTTCTCTGTCCAGTGGTTTAGCTGTCTTCAGTTCACCAGTATTTCTATCCAGGAAGAAGAAATCCAATGGATCTGAAATTACAAATTATTTGGCTAATTTTTCTTCAACAGTACAGTAGAGTCTCCAGGCTTTCTCTGATAGACTAGGCTGACAAAACCATTCTCAACAAGTGACAATCAGCTAAACAAAAAGACACGAGCCCATCAGCTGGCAATCTGTATGTTTGCGTCCGTCATTGCATCAACCGGCCAGCTATACATAGCAAGCCGGTGGCCACAGAACTATAACTACAGTTGAAGTTTGTGTAGCACGTGTGCCAACAGTAGGCGAAGTTCCATATACCAGTACGCCATTTTCGCCTTGTACGTTATGGATACTGCGACAAACTAAAAAGAAAGATGGATACTGCGAAAATTCGAGTGATTTTTGAATACGAGT
>NW_020654878.1:1693969-1810413 GCF_003589595.1 Hyposmocoma kahamanoa | reverse complement strand
GATTTTCAGTACAAATCGGCAATTTCATACTTTAACCTCTATTATTACCTAAGGTGCTGTTTCATATCATCGTTGTCTTATTTTACTTAATTTTAATAAATTTGAATTTTTCTGTTTATAGTAACATTTTTTTTTCTGTTACAGGAAACGAAAGTAAAACATATACCGTTGCAATGTGGTTGCTTCTATTTTGAACAAATAAGTAAACATCTCGAATTCGTCTACGTTCTGCTATTGTCTACTAAATGGTAGCACATTGATTGAAATTTCAATATAAAATCAGAACGTCGTTACTTGCATTGTTTCTTTTCTTCCGTGCCGGCGGCAAAAACGACAACAAAGATGGAATTTTCGGAACGTAATTTTAATGATTTAGAAACTTTAGTTTTCTATCTATTTTGTATCAATAATAGCAATAAGTAAATACTTGCGTTTAAGCTTTTATACTTACTATTAACAAGTTCAAAAATAACGTCTCTAGGTTGTGCCCGGTCAGCGTCTCGAGCTTTGATGGTCAACGCTAGGGTACCCACAGGAGCATCCTCTGACAACGCCGCGCTGAGGGAACCACTGAAGACTGGTGGAGAATTCTGCACGTCCACAACTTTCAGCTCGACAAGGGTTGTTGATTCTTGGATGCCATCCTGGAATACATCATGGTAGGTAGTTAAACAGTTCTAAGTGGAAAGTTGGGAGACTGGAGCTGAAACAACGTTCGACCTGTAATAAGTCTCTAAAACTGGATTACAAATACTGAATGGTCATCGAAGTCGATATAAGCAGAGAGATGACATAAAATGAAAATATAAAGAAGAAACAGAACGGTTCGATTTGATATCGTACGACTTCTTTACATTTTTGTTCACAACACCCGAATCGAACGTCAAACTGTCGTATTCGAAACCGAACCGAAATAACGTCACACCTTGTAACCCTAATAACGTTACGTCCAAACGGATTTCATCATATTTTAGATTTAAAACATGGAGCGAATCCTTACATGTTTATTGTTTGATCGGGCGCTTTAAAGGTTTTTGACAAGCTAGCGATAGCGAAGTGGTACTAAAGTACCACAGTTAGGGCGCATTCTGAATTCTATTTACTAGGCAAAAACATTTAAATTCTTGAAGAAATCTACCGCGCGGTAGATTTCTTCAGAACAAATAGAATTCAGATTCGTCATTAAAGTACAGGAAGGCGTGATTGGTCTCAGAAAACAGCGAGTGGAGTAGCGCGACCGAGTGACGGGGTGGGTACCAAAGTGGGTGGCTGGGGAAGGATTTTGAACGATACTAAAAAGGGCAATCTATTTCATTTCTCAGATTTTCTTTTTCACAATAAGTACTAAGTAACAGGATGAACAAGTCGTGCGCCTGGTGTAAAGCGACACGCCTGTTCATATTAGTTGTATTGCCACTCAGAGCTTTAAATCGCAAAGATCTGATGATTCTCGAGCCGTAATTCCTACATTGTCTTTGTATGCAAACTAGACATTCCAGATTAATTAACTACCCATTGAACCATAAAGGGATATGGCCTCCGACACAAAGGTGGCAACTTTTGCCACTTGTTCTTTAACGTGTCATCTCAAACCAATCGCCGCTTCCTTTTGTCAGCTTTTATTTAATATTGGAAACCATCACAATCGACAAAATAAAGACCGCAAGTTTCCGTTACAATTGGGGATGAGGATAAATAATGCGGTGAAAAACTTAACAATATTTTTTGGCGATGCCAACCGCTTCCCTTCTCCGTAATTTTATAACAGATAATTGGTATAGGTATAACACTTACATGAGCATAAATATTGAACTGATATAGTTGGGTCTTTTCATAGTCTATGTGTGTTTTTAACACAAGCGCTCCTAAAAAGTAGTTGGCAGTTGAATTGTACGTTATTACTTCGAAAATTGTGCAAGGATCTGGCAACTGAAACAAAAAGAACAGGTTGACATCCCTACTTACAAAAGTTATTAAATACACTTGTTTAAATTTTGACTCTGACTTGACCAGGCTGTCGTAGGAAGGCCATTTAGTAAAAGACCAGGAATTTATCCGCTCACGCGATACATGCAGCCGTAGACGCATACCACACCTAGAGGTGCCGGTGATGATTTTATACCGATTTATCGGATATCGAAGTTATAACAGGTAAA
This sequence comes from Hyposmocoma kahamanoa, assembly GCF_003589595.1. Taxonomy (NCBI): domain Eukaryota; kingdom Metazoa; phylum Arthropoda; class Insecta; order Lepidoptera; family Cosmopterigidae; genus Hyposmocoma; species Hyposmocoma kahamanoa. The sequence goes on along the minus strand of NW_020654878.1, from coordinate 1,808,257 downwards.
AGAACTAATATTAATTGCTATTTCGGTAACTACTCTAGCAAACCATAAAGTTTTTAATGCTTGGGTCTGTCATTTAAAAAAAATAAACAACTTCAAAAATACGTCACGACAATCGTGTGTGTTATTGTTTGGGCTTGAAAACATACCGTAAGTAGCGTTTTTTAAATTTACCCTGAATATAAATGTTTATAAACTATACTTTAAGAAGTAATTTCATGGTAAACGATAGAACCACTCAAACGGAATGTTATCATATTTATCCAAGTACACCAAAAATTTCATTAGTGCTTTTTAAGTGCAGGATTGGCGGTGTATTACTGCATTTTATTTGAGATGTTTTTGTTGGTACTGCGGAGCGTATTTGTTTAGCAATGCAAAATAATAATTTTTATTTATAAAAACTTGTATTTAAACTGAATCCTTTTCTATTTTGCGAAACCAAATAGCCGCCATTTTGCGGTAGGAGGAGCGCATCGCGTGAGCGGATAAATCAAACGAGTCGTATATTTTCATGTAAATACGTATTTCCTCTCAGGTGAGGGTGTAGTCCTAATATAGTCTCCAGCCTTCACACGTTTTACGCGTGTTGTGAATCTTCTTCGTGTAGGTTTCATCACGATATTTTCCTTCATCGAAAAGCTCATGATAAATTTAGCACATAAATTCCGAGAAACTCATTATGTTACAGCGGAGGTAAAATTCAAACAGTTATTCATCAAATCTATGTTGAAAGAATCAATATCATTTATCATCTTCTTTTCAATGTACCCTGTTTTTGCTTTCCTTCCATTAGCATACACTACATACATAGTAACAACAACTATATAGCTAATTACCTGATCGGTAGAAACACATCCAACTTCCAAATTATCACCAACGGTGTCCACGTCTTGCACTTCAATGTTGTTCAGAATCGTTGCACCAATTTCTTCGTCTTCCGACACTTCAGCTTCGTATGGAGTCTGAAAATTAAGTTGTGTTTATTCAAAACTCAGTATTACATCAACCTTCATTGCTGACACTGGTTTGCTTAACCACTATTACGAATCAGAGACTTTTCCACAGAAGAAATTTTATACACAGATATATGGAAGGCAAATTGGATGGGTCACGAAGAATATTTTCAGATAAATCGAATGTTCTTCAAAAGGCTGGAATGCGTAGTGAGAAGAATAAGTGGGCTCATATGAAAATATTTATGAATGTAAGTAAAGCACGAGAAGTTTGTCAAGATTAAGCTAAATAGCGAACGTTATTCATTGCCTACGCCAATGAGAATCCAAGAGTTGTGAGTACACGTATATATGCACGCTGCAGTCCATCTCCCGGTTTAATTTTTTAGTCTCATTCAGGCATGATTGTGACACACGGAGCGCGGCGCTGTCACTTGATGTGTGGTTCTCTCAAAATAGTACATTGTTGGTAACGTCATTTAAATACCTAACTTGGTTGATCATATAACCGTAAATCGTTAACATACGTTTCTAAATGTCGGTGCGTTGTCATTCTCATCGAGAACAATCACAGTGACAGGCTGCGTCAGGGTTAAATTCTCCATGCCGTTTGGATTCATCTCTTCTAATGATACTTCGAACTTTATCGTCTCTTCAGTCTGAAAAAATAAAATAAAAAGCGAATAATTAATAGAGTTGTGTTGTTGTTTTGCATAGATAGCTATTTCAAATCCGGCTCGAAGGACCAGTTTGTACTAGGCATAACAAAGTAAGACAAACAAGTACACAGCTTTAAAGCCTTATATAGGTAATATACTAACAAAAGTGCTTGTGGAATCGGCTTGATGTACAATAAGAGCGAAACAAATGTTCTGTGTTTCGCTTCCACTTGGACCGCTGACGCGAAACGTATAACTAACTTCTGTGATTAGTGAGAAGGTTCATACATTATCTCACAGATGTCGCTTACAATGCCGAAAGCTAAAAAACTCAATGTAAAGAACTGACACATGGAGGAATTTCGTCAACTTGGTAACTCAATCTGCAGCTCAGTTGGAAAAGCGATGGGGACGGAATCCCGTGGTTGCAAGTTCGGGTTCTGTCGGGTCGAAATAGTTTTTCTTTGAGTTCGATTTTGTATTCAAATAATTACTGTAATCTAATGGAGTTATTTAAAAATTATCTATAATTATCGCGGTGGTTAATGCCCGACGTCTTTTTCGCTCTTATCACAAGGACACAAAGCTTTACTGATCGGCTTATTACGATTCCATTTCGCCAAGTGCCTTCTAATGGCGATGACGTGCGGTACATATTTCGAATCGGGAAACCCAAGGAAAGGTAATGCGCAACCGACTGTTAGGTACAAGATCTTAAATCTCGTGTGATTTCTATGACTCTCCATAAATTGGTTTGCATTAGAAACAAAAAAGGCGTTGGTACTGAACCCTCCCATCATTTATTGGTTTTGTCGTATCATGTTTTGTACTACTTATTCTTGCGTTAGACAATCTGCCTCAAATGAACTTTATTAAGTCAAAAAGGTCTGAACTGGAAATTGAAACTCGACAGTTAGGTGAACCTTCGAGTCACCGTCATCAAATACCATATTGATACAGAAGTTGCTGGAACGAGACATTCTTACCTCTCTGTCTAAAGGCTTAACTAGCCGAACTTCGCCGGTTACAGGATTCACTGAAAACTTGTCAGTATATCGTATTCCATATCGGATCTGAAAAACAATTATGAGACAATAATTAATTGGACCGTTTCAAAAATTTGTTATATAATTTAAAAGAGGTCAAGTATCACATGCAGGATACCTTGCAGCATTCTTTTGCTGGATACCACGCACTTGCCAAATAAAGGCTACCTCTTTGTGACTAGTATACATGAACAGCCTCGCCATCAACATTATCATTAGATTATCATAGTCCACAGCCGATATAAGCCTCTCCAGAACCACGCCCCATATTCGGTCCTCTGTTTCTCTTAGTAAAACACTCCCGGACAACTTTACAAGATGTCGGTCCACGTTTTTCAAGGTTATTTCTGCGCCAGTGTCAGAGTACTGTAGCGTAAACAATTTAGTCTCTCGTAAACACGAAAAAGGTGATGATGGGGTGAACAATAGGTTACGTCAGCCTCAACTCCATCTTTAAGCACTATGTCAACAACTTACAGGGTGTCCCTCAGGGTCTTCGCCTAGCAGAGTGTACACTACCCCTCCGACTGGCATGTTTTCCAAGAATGGCTGGTTGTTCATATCGTCGATGAAGATGGGCAGCTTGTTTGATGATCCTGGAATAATATTTAAGATTAAAACCTTTGTCCTGAATGTTTATATGTCTGACTACAATGTGCCGAAACTACAATGACTTATTAATATCTACATGACTACAAATTGCAAGCCCGCCAACTGGCAGAGCAGTTTATCGGCGGAGAAACTCCCATGTTTAGCAACATACCTATACCTACCTTACCTATAATATGTACATGTCATACAAATATATTTTATACCATACACACCTACATAGATATATCAGAACACAACGCTGACTTATCTGAGATGTTTTATGCAGATGTTAAGAATGATGTAGGAAAAGAGAAGCTACTTAAAGACAATAGAGAATCAAAGGGGAATGATGTTTGGGTATTACGTCACGACAGTTTATTAAAAGTATTGTAGAAAAAAACCATTTGTTTCTGTGATAGTCTGTGTAAGTTCTTTGTTGTTGTAGATTCTCCTCTCTATAATTTCTGTCGAAATTCACCGGTCCAAGTTAGTAAAGTGAGTAAAAAGCGCGTGTATTCCTTAACTCGATAATTCCGATCGATGGTATCGATGGAGCTGTGACATTATAAGAAGAAGGAAGATCGAAATAAAAAGGGGTACAGAAAGACCAGAAGAAATCATCAATCTCTTTTATTAAAAGGAATGTATACTTTATTTAGTAGATATTATATTAAAGTATTATATTGCATATTATTAAGTGTGTAACACCGCGACTCGCCGCCGCTAACTGCAGCTTCGTTTTCTACCTTGTAGGGGATGAAGTTTATGTTGCATTGCTCGTTTGGTAAGCTACACGTCTGTTCATAACAGTTGCAATGCCACTCTAGAGCTTTAAATCGCAAAGATCTCGATTCTCAGGTCGACAAGTCTCATGCTGACATTACTGTTTAGCGGCAGGTTACTGGACGAACTCTTTAACAAGGAGCTCTACTGCTAGTAGTAGCAGTAGAGCTACTGCAGTGTCGCGTTGTGAAGCAAACCATATGGGTAGGCATGTTGGTGACCCCCAAGCACATGACTTGATATCATAAAAAAATTTGGCTATATTTAGAGCAATCCTTAAACAGTAGACAGCCGGAAGAACTCTCACTTTAGAGAGAGTGGCTGATATGATAGTCCCGCTGTCTAAATGAGAACATCTTTGTGCAAACAGCGTAACTTAGAAATTAACGCAATTAGTCGCTAACTGGAAAGAAATGAGAACGGTTTTTGGCGGTGTAAAATTCATTCAAGTACCTAATATTTGTAGCTCATGGAAAGCAAACGGAGTAAAATCACAAACGGTCTGTACCCTACACTAAAAGCAACAAGTGATCGTGCGTTAAAAGTTCTTTTGTCACTTGAAAGTCGTAAAAATAATTTATTTAGTTCAGTTGATATAAAAAAAATCATTGCTATCTAAAGTACCTATAGACTACAGCTGTTTTCTTGTAAAATTTAAAGGTACGTTTGTGTTTTTTTCTACCGTGTAAATACTCAATTTTTAACCGACTTCAACAAAAGGAGGAGATTCTCAATTCGACTGTGTGTTTTTTTGTATGTATGTTACGCGATAACTCTGGTATTGGTGAACCAATTTTCATGATTATTTTTTGTTGGAAAGAGGGTACCTCCATAGTGGTCCCATTTAATTTTGAAGAAAATCATCCACCTCTAAGGGTGGCTGTTTACGCATGAAGATTCATTTTTATAAATAGCGCCAAAATTTTAGTATAATGAGCAATTATTTTAATGGTTGATTTTGCTCTCAATATACTTTGAGTAGTGAGAACCGATTTTTATTATGATACGGACATGTCATGCGGAGGGAATAATGTCATGTGACAAGAAGAGCGTCAGGTATGAATGTGGAGTGTTATAAGAGGAAAAGAAGGCCAAAAAAAGATGGATGGATTGCTTGAAAGATAAGAAAGGTGTGAATATGGAAATGATGCTGATAGGGGAGAGTAGAAGAAAATCACATGCTGTGCCGACCTAGCGTGGGATAAGGACAGGAAGAAGAACTTTTATACATGAATGGTTAAATCAAGATCAATTCTTTGAAATAGAATATTAAAAGTTAATAGCAACAATACCTGTTGAGAAGCAAAGCGCTGCCCACAGGACGAGGTAGCACCATCGCGCCATTTTGCTTCTGAAACAAAAGAAACGATATTTTAAATGAGCAAGTGACATTATGACAATGACAAGTCACTAAAAGGATACAGTGCCTCTACCACGAGTTCACTGTGATAGTTGTCGCTAGCGACCACGTAAATTACTTCACATTTTTTTTGTGGCAAATTATGCAGCGCCACTAGCGGCCACAAGAAGAACACAGTCGCTAGCGAGAATTGTCACTGTAATATCATGGTATAAGCTCAGATATACAGTAGGAAGTAGTTCAAATCAGTTTATCTACCCCAAAAGGCAGAATCCTTATTTATAGATAGACATTTATTCATATTTATCAGTTACTATGTATTTAAAATATTATATGTAGAAACAATCTTGCAGATCACTGTCGTGAATTCTTGTCACCCAAGTACGCAGAAGCTGTGAACACCCGTTAATATAAAGTTTTTGTTTCACTGTACTTTTAAACCTCGTAAAAGGCAAATTTTGAATGTCATCCGGTATCTTACAGAAGCATATACATTGCCCCTTGATAGTCGATACTATCTCAACCCGAATTCCAATTTTTCCCGGACTGAATAGGTTCTATTGCGCGGATCAAGCGGCTGATACGCTGGCTTTATTTAAGAATTCTTTTAAATGAATTTGTGTCCCTTTCATTGTTATTCCTTAAATAGCACAGTAAGGGAATTTTCCAAGTAGACATAGAAATGAGACTGCAGTGACTGTTATAAATTATATTGTAAGGTCTTTCATTATAAATCCAAATAAAACAAAAACACGTCTGTTCTAGTCAAAGACGCTTTTCGTAATGGCGACCGCCTGTCAGCGTTCCGTTGGTATCGATGATGATGGTATAGATTTGTTTCTTATTTCGATCAAACTAATTCTTAATGACGCAAAGTATGTTTTCTAACAGAATAAAATAAAATATTGTCACGATACGCTAACTGTTACGGACGGCCGTACGCGCCCGGCCGGTCAGAGCTAGAGTCCAGAACAGAATGATTAATTCGAGAGCTCTGATTGGCCGAGCGGCGTAGCGACCCATTGATAGGACCGGCACGATGTGGGAGACATCGTGCCGGTATAAATATAAGCGATTATTGTCATTTTTACGCATTCACTTTTTATATTCGCTCATGAAAGCACTTGTTACAATTTCTTGTTTCGTAAGTCAGATTGACATTTTTGTTTTATATGAATATACAGTCCATTTTAAATCAAGGAGTTTTTTTATTATCGAAGGAGAATAAAGCAGGAGTTCAGTTTTGCGGGCTGAATTCAACACTAACAATAGATAGCAACCTGGAAGAACTAAACGGGTCACTACCATGGATTTTGTTTTGGGGTGCACAAAAGGAGCCTTCCGGCACGATGTGACCATTTCCTGTACGTCAAGTGCAACAATCAGCGAATACCTTACGCCGATCGGTGTATTCTTTCACCAACGAAGGGAAGACTTATAGTGTATGTCATCCAATTGATAACAAAAAAAAAATTGACAGTAACAATTGTATGATTATCGCGGTCTCCGTACCAGGCAAGCCTGTATTGTGGGGTCCCATGCAACCTATTTACACATCGCACTGCTATTGCAATAGTGTTGTAACTCGAAACATGTAAAATTCAAGATTATACCATTGTTGAACGTAAAATATGATTCTCTAGTCGTCAATAAAACCGTCGTTAAAATATTGTAAAAAGCAACTAAAAGGTATCTACTTAACTCAAAATGAGACACGCTTTATTTGAGCTAGTTCTGGACAAAATAGTCCCTATTCAAAGATATGAAATTTCTTTTTCTCTTTTATTTTTAAATACGTATATTTGGCAAGCAGGAAATAACCTATACATAAATTTACACAGATCTTTGACGGGAAGCGAGTAATTCGTTTTTCGTCAATTCTGAGAAAATACACTTTTTGAATTAATACACTATTGTATTGACAGTGCGATATAAGACCAAGCCTTCAAAATGAACAGAATGATAATTAAAATATTTACGCAGAAGCCATTATTTGCCTCTACTATGAGATTACAGTGACAGATATCGCTAGCGACTGCGTAAAATGTTTGTATACTAAATGTTGTTTCTTCTTATTGCCGCTAGGGGCGCTGTAAAATGTATGACAAACAAAATTATGAGCTAATTTACGCGGTCGCTAGCGACAACTGTCACAGTAAACTTATGGTAGAGGCTGAAGCTGAACCTTAGAACAAAGTTTTAGTGTTACCTACTACAGTTTAAAACCTCGTAAATAGTAAATTTTGTTCTCTTATAAAATTCACAGAAAATGTTTACAACTGCCGAGCAGTATGTTGCCACGTCACCTCGCCTTGGCCTCTGGCCTGATCCCTTAATTGGTAGCTAAGTAACCATTTAATGATGTTAATTAATTGCACGGTAATCTAAGGACATTGAAAGAAATTACAGCGTATCGACCTTTGTAGATATCATGAAGCAAAGTAAAGACAAAACGAAGATATATTTGACTTGCGCATATACATATGACTATACGAGTTAGCAATGCTGACCTTTTTAATGACCTTGGTGACCCGACATCTTATTGTGTCGATGCTTCTTTATTTTAGAACTATGTAGTTTCGTGAAATGTGTCGGGTATGTATGTATCCTCCTCTGAATATTGAACTAGGATATAATCAAACTAGGAAAAAATATGGCGGACATTAATTTTAGATCAAGGCAAGTAAAAGCGCGTTAAATATAACCTTCAGATCAACTTGAACCAGGATTTTTAAGATACCTTATAAGTGACTCGGAATAAGTGGACGCGAAACTACAGAGCCTTGAACACCGCCTTAAAGTTGCCTGCTTATCGGTATTTTACAGGATATATCACGAAGAGTGTGCGATTGAATTACACGATTTAATTCCGCCTTCCCTTTTCCATCGCCGGGGGACTAGGCGTAGGCTTGGGTTCCACCCCTATGTTGTGGATATTCCAAAGATTCGCACGAAGCCGTTATGCTTCCACATTTATATGGCGAACGACTATGGAGTGGAATGCCCTGTCTGCAGACTTGTTCCCTGAACGTTACAACTTGAGCCTTTTCAAGGCGAGAGTGAATAGGCATTATTTAGGTGTGTACGCTCCATCGTCGACCTCATCGTCACTTTACATCAGGTGAGATGGAGGTCAAACGCGCACTTATACTGCTCTCTACGATATCTACGAAATAGCATGGTGTAGTTCTTTTCGTAACTAGTCAATACTAAACTGAGAATATCGATGCCAAAAACACTTTCTTTCTACAAGTAAAACATAATGCGTGTGCTGCAAGACACCAGAACTAACACACTTGCATTATAGAACAGTTGCACAAGCGCAGAGTTGCAAACTAATAATTGATATGAAATTGGTCTAATAAGAGCGAGATAAAAAATCCTTACGACACAATGCTCTCACGGTATAGATTGCAGTGTAGAAAATTTTGCAAATATATGTTACAATGTTTTATAATTTCATGAAGAGAACATTATAGTTAATGAAGAACTATACATAAGGCATTAAAAGAAATCTGCTTCCCAGGTTTGCTTATCAAGTAGCCATTGAGAGCGTTTTCGTTCTAATGTCGACGACGATCGAGATGTATATACGATGTTGGAAACATATCGTCGTTTTTTTAAAAAAAATAATATATAATAATAATAATAAATTTATTTATTTAGGCATAAATCCCATTAATTTACAAAATTACATATAATTAAATTTAAAAATATAAAAATTAAAAAATTAGATTAAAATTACACTATGATTAAAAACTGTAAAATAATAATAATAATTACAAAAACGTCTAAAAACAACAATAGCATCGCGAAAAAATGACTTGCACCAATAAGTTTTTCGAGTTCTTTAGCCTCTCAGTACAAGACCATTTTCGTTTTCTCATTAAAGCGTAAAAATCGTCCACCCTGTTCAGGGCAAACATACCAGATGCGCTGCAACGCCATGACAAACCCAACATGGTACGAAATGCGTTATTATACTGCACCCGTAACATGCCGAATGACCGTTTAGTGTAGCTATACCACAGCTGACTGGTATAAAACGCCTGACAGTATGCCCGGAACAGGGTGACCTTTACCTGGTCTGAGCAGCGCGCAAAGCGCCGTGCCAGCATATTGCTTAATGAACGTGTATATATTATTTTATTTTATATATATATATTTAATGAACGTGTTTTATGAACATTTAAAAAATACACGAACTACTCACCAATTTGATTCAGATCATCCAAAACAACCTTTGACCACCCAATTGTTCGACTGATCGTTAAAAGTTTATAAAATATTTGAATTTATCGATTACTATAAGTTATTCTTTACGTACGTCAATATGTGAACAGCATTTTAAAGTTGATAATGACGACGGTTTGTTTGAAAGAACAAGGCCTATTTATGTTGTCAACTGCTTTAAAAGCGAAAAAAATGGACTTAGTTTATTTAAGGAGTCGTCAACCTTTTGTTTATTTATATCAAGTTTACAAGATCTCGTCTGTTATACTAACAATCAACGTTAAATATAGCGTCAAATAACAAAAATCTCTTTCATTCATTCATCATCAACCCATTTATAAGTCCCACCGCCGGGCGCGGGTCTCCTCTCAGGCAAGGATTAAGGTCATAATCCACCACGCTAGCCTAATACGAACCTTCATTGACATGCAGGTTTAATTACGATGTTCAACAAAAAACTAACAAAATATATATTACAAACAACATTCAAAAGAATCATACTCTTTTTAATGTTTGACAAACCTAGTCAATCAAGTTGATCAACAAACCTCTAAACTCGAGTCTAATTCTATTCTGCAACCAACAACTGTCCAAATGCAAGCTACGGCACTGACTAAGAAACTAATAAAACTGAAACAAGTTTCGTGCTGAACGTATTTATTAGATTTGTAGGTACAATAGAGTTAAACAAACGACAAATTATCAAAGCGTCCATTAAGAATAATGGGATTTCTTATACTACACATAACAGTTGTAAAAAGAAGTTTATAAATAAAGACGATGATATTTTCAAAACAACTCTACGCTTAGATTAAGAAACACACTCGGGTTACTATCAACGTTGTCTAGATTGAAACTAAAATAAAAACTTCTTTGATACCTGATTCTACCGTGAAAGGAAATGTTGCGAAGATGAATAATATTATCATCATGAGTCTCTTTTGAGGACAAGGTTTAGATCATAATTCTAGGGTCGGCGGACTAAAACACATAAGTCAAAAAAGTGCTTCATTTGTTTTCAATATATAATTATATATTTTTTGTGTTGTTTATAGTGTAGGAAGATGTGAAGAGAATGATAAATTTGAAAAAGACGCCTCTAGAAAAAAGTTACAAATTTATGAAGTAACAAATGAATTTGACTTGTATGCATTAGCCGGTAGGTGTATTAATTTAAATGAATGATGTTGGATTTTGACTTATGTGCTTCAGTCCGCCGACCCTAGAATTGATCTTCAAGATCGCTTTTATTCAAAGCTATCGATTGAACACAAAACACAATTTTTTCGGATCGATTCGCAGACATTTTTGCTCTTTGCGGGATCTACTCTCGTTTTCCGTCTCACAAGCATCCGAAACAATTGCTGTCAAATAAATAATCTCAGTACAGAGTACTAAAAAACCGACCTCAAAAGTACGTGGAATTACATATACCAAGTTTTATTGAAATCGGTTCCCGGAAAGTGCTCAAACCCGGATTACGGCAACCCGGATACAGGAGATAATAAAAATTGGTTCTCACTGCTCAAAGCATATTGAGAGAGAAAAACGCCTCGATTCGGAGAATAGCAAAATCAACCATTAAAATAATTGCTCATTATAATAAAATTTAGGCGCTATTTATAAAAATGAATCTTCATGCGTGAACAGCCCCCCTTAGAGGTGGATGATTTTCGTCAAAATTAAATAGGACCACTATGGAGGTACCCGCTTTCCAACAAAAATAGAATCATCAAAATCGGTTCACTAGTGGCAGAGTTATCGCGTAACATTTTGACGTCGGTTAAAAAATAGTTTCATTTTCAATGTATAGCAGTCGTTAAAGCCTAAGAACTCAATCATCATCTTCGTAAATTCATTTATACGTCCCACTGCTAGAGCACGAGTCTCCTCTCAAAGCGTTAGGCCATAGCCCGCCACGCTGGCCACCCAATGCGGGTTTGGGACTTTACACCCTTTCCGAGGTTTGTGAACCTTCTTAGACGCACAAGTTTCATCACAATGTATTTCTTTATCGTTACCGACTGGAACATTCTCGAATACATATACCTGTCCGAAAATTAAAAACTCGTAAGTTAATACTGCCACAGATATTCGAACAGTGCCTTCGTTCTTCCTACTGGTACCACCATCCGAAATTAATGATTCAAGATGACACTAATGAGCATCGTCTCATCAATTGAGAGAATTGAAAAACAACCGTCCTTCCATTGGTTTACCATATGACATATAATTACTTCCATGATTCGAACGGATGTATCAATATAGTGGACCAAGTTTGTTAGATCTTGTACAGTCAATACCACTGAAAAGGCGCTATGAGCACATCAATAAATGTAAACAGTAAACTAACGGTTGACGGTCTTAATTATAAACCTATTTTTATTGTCACTTCTAGAGCGATTGACAATACCATGAATAAGCTTTGTTCATTATTCAAAAACACACCGACACACTGTACCACTCACCGTACTACTACATCTCCAACAACCCCACCCTGTCTTCTTGACGCCTTTTTCTTTATTGTTATACTTTTTTATTTTATTCTTCAACAGTGTCGCCATACCGCATTTTGGCGTCCAATATGGGGCCAAGTGAGAAGTGAAACCGGATGGAACATTTGTGAAATGGCACTAGTGGGTCGAACTAATGCCAGTTGTACTGTTGATAGTACTCCGTTCATATGTGGTTTAAATTTGCTGTTTAAAAATATGATATTTTGTTTAATTATTTGGTAGAAGATAACTTTGTTGGTCAATATAATATTATTTCACTTCTACGAGCACCTCTAGACAAGATTTCTAAACTAACTTAACGGTTAATTAAATTGTACACATACTCGTCTCCATTGAAATTCCCTAATTTATAATTAATGCATTTAATTACAACTATGATTAAGTGTCTATTAACATGTTAACTCTATTTATTAAAGCCATTATTAACATAGTAACTAAGTAAATAATTAATATTTTTTAATTCACGATTGTGGAAACCGGAAATTAGAATCTATTTAAAACCTTTTCTTTTGCTGTATTGTATTAACGACGTCAATGATATAATCAAAATATAAGGACATTGTGTCTATTTATTTTTATGTAGTGTCAAGTTCAATAATAGGTACCGTCTAAAAAAATACCTCCATAATTATCGATATTAGAAGAGATAGATGGAAAGAATTTGATATCTCTATTATTAAACATTCCACATTTATCGACAAAACTCGTACACGTAGGTATACAATCCCTTCCTTCCTAATAGAGCTTAAACTGGGCCTTTGACGAATCGACAAAAGTTTGCACATGGGCAGCGTTTGCGAGTTATGGAACTAAATATCTTGGAAGGAAATCTGTCAGACTCTGATATAGTTAAAATACAATCAACCTAGGCGGTTTTACTGGGTTTTTCGGAAACGACGACTCCATACTTATTACAAATTTCGATATAAATCTTTTTCAGAGAGAGAGGATATTACACCTTACTCCATCTTGACACAACTTTTTAACCTCGTGTACATCAACCGCCCTTTTCAACATCTTTTATTCTTGTCACTTCGGATTTCAACCTTTTTGAGGACATCACTGATCTGGTTAATGTAAGTCCTTCTGAGATGTCCTCTTAAAACCTTTCCATCCACATTTAGTAGCAGTAGAGCTCCTTGTGAAAGAGTTCATGCAGGTTAGTACTGGCACCTAGCCTATTTCTGCCGCCAAACAGTAATGTTAGCATTACTGTGGTGCGGTTTTGAAGGGTAAGGGTGCTGGTGAAATTACAGGCACATGGGACTTATCAACTTATGTCTCAGGGTGACGGGCGCAGTGGAAGTGCCCCTTAGATCTTTGCAATTGAAAGCTCTAAGTGGCAGTATAACTGTTATAGACAGGCGTGTAGTTTACCATCAGGCGCACGACTTGTTCATCCCGTCACTTAATGTTATAAAAAAAACATTCGCATAGTAAATCAAACAGGTTTACTATGCGAATGTTTTTTATTTAGAAGTTCTTCCTACATCCATCCGCTCTACATGCCAAAACCACAAGAATATTCCTTTCTCTAGTGGAATAACGAAAAAATATTCAACACATAAGTAATCGATTAAATATTTTTTTACACTTGAATCAACAAACGTCAAAATATTGATTAAAATAACTGAACATAACGAACCGCATAGTTAGGTCATTTCAGTGTCTCAATAACAACAAAATGGTCATCAAGTTATTACACGTCCGCTGGTCACGAGTCTTCTCTAAGAACAAAGTTTAAAACTCAGTCCACTGACCCAATGCGGGTTAGGGACTTCACATGTTGTAACCTTCTTCGACATGCTGGTTCTATCATGGTGTTTTTAGAAATAAAAATCAGAGGTTTATGCTCCCATCGTAGTCTCTAGTAATTTAGTACGTATTGATGCGAGGAATTTCAACGTGAGCCTACGTTTTAGGAGGTGAGGTGAGGTACGGGGGACCGCCTCTTGCGTCCCGCAACCCGCGCTCTGAAGATTAATATGAATAAAATAAGAACAGGCGGAGAAAATTGGACACAGAATGACACAGATCCGACGTCGGCATGCGCTCGATTGCGACTGACGGGACAACGGGCGACGCGGCGCAGAGCTTCGTTAAACCGCTGGACATTTTTCAAAAAACAATTGCAAACTCCCGTTTAAAGACTTGTTGACATAATTTGTATGCGTTTGTTTGAAAAATAATAATAATAACGTACACACTCAACATAGCCCCGCACTAGGGAAACCCTGTGTCGCGGGTGCCATGGACACACACGTAGACGACCACAAATTACACCCAAACTCACGAGAGAAATAAATGTAGGCCATACAAATATTTCTCCCGACCCCGGGAATCGAACCTGGGACCTCTGCATGGCAGTCCGGCATGGTAACCGTTCGGCCACGGAGGCAGTTTAAAAAATATGCGAAATGTACAGTTGAAATTCCTGAACACATTTTGTTTTGGGTTTGCTATTCCTGTTTGAACTTTTGGAGGTCACATAACCTCCAAAAGTTCAAACGAGAACACAAGCGGAGATCCGAAAGATAACACTATGCTGAGGCTTTGTCCTTTTCACCACATCGCGTGATGTTCTATGTATATGTGTGGGTGTTTGATGAATAAAGTCCTATTCAATTTTTAATTTAATTTAATTGAATGTACCAGGCAAAGTTTCTAATGTCAATGTTACAGTTTCTAAAGATAATAGTAACAACTGAATTGTTTTGTTCGAACTGGAGGTTTTATTGATGTTATTATATATTTCCTTGAGTGTTATTAAATATCATTTAGTCTTGTGTAATTTTATAACTCGTTTACTAAATATAAGGTAAGTTGCAATGCAATACCCTCAACCTCAGCTGGAATTAAAATATTTCTCATACTAATACGGTTGATTTTGCTTGGTTCGAGCGGTAAGGACTTTATTTCAGAATGTATTTTTTAACAAAAGAAATTAGAGCCATTTCGACGCCTCCCACGTAAAGTATCGTATGTCAAAATTGCCAAGTTTACAGGGGAGCCTTTTAAAGTTCTGAATTCACTGAAATAAGCATAACACATGACTTCAGATTTCTCACTTTTGTTCGGCAAATCTCGTTACACACGTTGAGTATCATAAAATCCTAGATATCGGCTAAATGATCTATTAGATGATCACTATGTGAGTAACAAGCTTTGCCGAATAAAACGGAGAACTTTAAAACACTCCCCTGTAAACTTGGCAATTTCGACATACGATACTTTACGTAGGAGGCGTCGATTTGTTAATGTATATCGTATACGTGTTCTATTTAGTTCAGTATATAAAAGAAAAATCTGTGGTACGTGTAAAGCACCTATTGAATATGGAGGTTCTCTTGTAAAATTTTGAGTTTGTGTTTTTTTTATCATGAAAATTTTTAGGAATATGTTTTTACACCGATAGGTTAGTTAAAGTGATAGATTCAACACTTTCGCTGTTGTGCGGAATCAACCAAACCTGAATTTGAGTATGATTTCAAGCACTGGAAATACGACCCTAATAGCAGGGACTTGAGTATGATTTCGAGTGCTTTAAACCATACTCTGACTTGAGCATTGAGTACAGTTCTAGATTACGACTCTTAAAGCGTTTTCGTCCGTTTTTTGGTACAATTATTTTATCTGACGCGAAGTGATTAAAACAACAGCAGGCTAAAAAAAATACGTCATAGAAAGCGCCAGAATCATGCTTTTTCTTTACACAACAACAGTTTGCAGCGTTGTGTTTGAGCGTAAGAATCAATAGAAATTAGGTCATTAAAATCTAAGTCAATTGTTGCGTAGAAATTTCACGGTGAGTCTATTATTTATATTTGACTATGAATCAATTATTTTTTTAATTATAGATTTAGAAAAGGTGTCAAATGTTTGTCAGACTAATCGATAATAAGTAATTGTGGAATTCTTTATCGACAGGCGATGGTATTTTACGAGTAAATAATACCTCTCTTTAAACTTTTGGAATGTTTGAAAAGGATTAATAGATTCAGGCGTTACTTTTCGGAAATCCATGTTAATAAAAATGGGTATATACATTGTTTATAATATATGGATATAGTTAGTCATGTGTTACCTAAACTATTATTGTATATGCGACAGTAATTCTGTTTTATTTTTGCACCTAAGCCGCTGAACCAAATTTGAATTTTGATATGAAGATGGGACCTAGGAGAAGGACATCGGCTACCTTTTTGTCACAATAATGTAATGTGAGTAAATAAATAAAAATATAAGTAAATGTTTTAATATAGTCATTAAATATGCTCCCCTGAAAAATCTACGAAATATCGCTTACACCCTTTCTACAAGACACCGACGAATATACTCTGCCATATAATAAATAAATAAATAACGCACACCCCTTAGCCCCACACTAGGGAAACCCTGTGTCGCGGGCTCAATAGAGACACACATAGACAACCACAAATTACACCCAAACTCATGAGAGAAATAAATGTCGGCCATACAAATATTTCTCCTGGCCCGGGAAACGAACTCGGGACCTCTGCGTGGCAGACCAGGATTGTAACCGTTCGACCACGAGGCAGTTAAGAACTATTTATTAATTATACATTATTAAGAATTGTACTATTTGTTATGGAACCTTTCTTGTTTCTCTGTTTCATAATTAATCATGTACAGAGCATCCGCAAGCTCTATTCTAAAATGTAGGTAAAGTAAGTAAAAAATCTTATTTCATAAAACATAGACCACGCACTGTACAACAAAACTCAGTAAATGCCATTTAGAACAATGGTGCATATTACACAACCACCTCGCGTTCGCAGACTTACATCAGAAGACATACCACGACATAGTTTAGCTGAACACCAATCGAGGTAATCCCGTGTGAACGAATTATTCTTTACTTTTTGTTCTATTTAGACGATTTAATTGTTTTGTACGTGTATGCAAGGTTTGGGCCTTAATTGCGTGTTCTTTTTGTGTCATTGCTATAAGTTAATATTCTTTGTCGGTCACTGTTATTTTGTCAAAAAAATTAATTATTAGGTGATTCCTGTAACATTGCGGAGATATGATAGAATAATTGGTAATTACTTCACTGGGCCTTAATTGAGTGGATTTTTATTTGTGTCATTGCTATTAGCTAATGTTGCTTGTCGGTCAGTCTTTTGTGCAAAAATTATTTTAACTTTTTTGAGTGATTTCTATAGCATTGTAGAGTTAATTATATAACATTATTTTATTTTTATATTAATTGCTAGATCGAGCGAGGTTGACTTCGCATAACAGTAAAAATGTTGAATCAATCACTATAGTAAAATTGAGGATTTACATTGATTACTATACGGTGTGAAAACAGTGTTCCTAAAAAATTTCACGATAGAAAAAAAACACCAACTTACCTCGAATTTTTTTAAGAAAACCGCTGTATACAATAGGTACCTACTTCACATATACCAATGATTTTTTTACATCAACTGAACTAAATAGGACACGTATACATATTTACATATTATTGTAAAAAGAAAAATCATTCCGAAATAAAGCCCTGCCGCTCGACCCAAGCAAAATGAACCGTATTAGTACGGGAAACAGCCTGCTTAAAGATTCGAACCGATTTGACCTCTCAATGCTACCACCGCTATGTTGCAATAAGTAGGTCTAATTAAGCAAACGTTTGGACTTATTTACAAAATATCTCATCTTAGATCTAACGGTAAAAGAATGGCGATTTGTAACAGTGGTAAGGACGGCCAGTGTTTCACACAATAGTAGTATTGTTAAGTTCAATAAACCAATTAGTTTTATATACGGTAACGTTATAAAGTTATTACAAAAACTTGCTTTTTGCTGTAACTTATCTTATTATTCAGTGCACACGGTTTACTATAGGCTTTAAATTGCGCCATACTTGCGCCTTCTTCATTCTTTACCCATTTGTACCGCCAAGCTGTAATGTGAGCATTATACTACGTTCTGGTTTTGAAGGGCGCTTGGTGAAATTACACGCACGTGGCGTTGACTCAGAATGACATCCACAGTCCCATATCTTTCTACATAAGTTTTGTTTATAGTGGGAGCACTATAAACAAAACTTATCAACCTCTATCAACCTCTTACCATCCACCCAAATCTAAATCAGGTCCTAACCCGGGATCAACACGTTTGCACGCACTTCATCTGGTTCTCTGTAAGGCTAGTGCCTTAGGTGAGCCGCCCGGGTGCACGTACAGCACCCTCCCTATTTTCCAGATAGCTACCGGAGCTGTAGGCACGCTCACTTCCCGTCGCGCTCCGCACTACTCCGAGTAACGGTTGCCACAGTTGAGCCGCCGACTCTAAGCCGACTACCAAATCTCCTCATTGGTGGCGGAGCTGTAAGGAACGCTCACTTCCCGACGCCGAATGAACGGTGTCTCTCTAGTTCCCAAGTTCCTACGCGGCCGGAAGGAACCGGAAGATGTCTAGCTCATCCTCTACTAGCTCTCCGGGCTACCGGACACATGCTACCGGGGCAGACGAACATGTTCGTCCCTGCAGCTAACCACAAACCCCGGCGAGTCCATACTAAAGTCCGGGTCCGCCAAAGACGCCCGGGAAGACGTATAACTGGCGGAGGGCTTGGCCCGGACGCCCGCCGTACCCTGTCGAGCCCGTAGTCTCTCCGGAAAAACTTATCTTTCAGGTCGGTAGATAGATACAATGACGTGCACAGCCAAAGCCAAAAAATCATTTATTCCATAGACAAAACAAATTTACACTTAAAACCGTCACATTTAAGCTACCGCTCGTTCACTACGCTGACTTCCCTGAGAAGAACGAGCAATTAACTCTAGGGATTGCTCTTTTCAAATAAACTTAAATGCTATGGAATACACATTGAATCAAATTTGTATGGATTCTGGAGCCATGTCGTCTTTTCATAAATCTTTATCTAACAAGTGACGGTACGAACAAGTCGTGCGCCTGATAGTAAGCCACACGCCTGTCCGCAACAGTTACAGTGCCACTCAGAGATTTAAATTACAAATGGGACTGTTGATAAGTCCCATGTGCCTGTAATTTCATCAGCACCCTTACCCTACAAAACCGGAGCACAGTAATGCTGACATTACTGCAGAAATAAGTAAGGTGGCAGTACTTCCCTGGACAAAACTCTTTCACATAGAGCTCTTCTGCTTCTGAACTGACTTCCCGCAAGCACGCACAATAATAAGAAAATAATAGACGAAAAAACATACAATACAAAATAATTAACTGGAACGAAATCAAATAAATATACGTAATAATCAATTTATATAAGCGAAATTAAAGAATCGCAAGTGCGGTTGTTGCCCGAAACCAACGCATTTATTTTCAGATATCGCCTAGAGGGCAACGCGGTGCGGTTTATCAATAGCAAAAAGCAATGTGCAGGTAAGTATATCGTGCATTGTGTGTTAGTGTAGTTGAAGTGCAAGCCCGGATTCCATCCATCACGACTTAACACACTATTTGATATAATGAAAAAAAGTTTAACCACTACAGTTAAAATAATAACCGAAAATCAGTTAAACTCAACTGAGCGGAAAATTCGGTTTCCTGTTATACAATTCTGAGAACTTTCTTCATAACGATCTATTATTTTCACAACAGGTTAGTTCGAGTGTTTTGGACACGCCGTCTGTATTTATTTGCAAATTATGGTCTATGGCTACGTGAAAAATACCAATTTGGTTTGTGTTAACGGTTTAAAGAGAGTCACACCATCAATCTAGTATTTAAGTATTCGTATTATATACATATATATATATAAATAAAAATAATAATATTATTATTTGTGTATTTATTCTAATAATGTATGTATTTGATATTATTGTTTATATATTTACTTTATTGATGAGTACTATATTTATTTATAACCACTTTCATTACAAGATATTCTTTGGTTGCACCCCCCATTCCAACTGTTAAATCTCTATCCTAATGTTGCCTGGAAGAATTTGCTACTTAGTAATAAGGCCATCTGCTGTACATTATCTTACTCTGTGATACTTCCATTACTGTTCTGTTTTGTCGTTGTAATTTTTAATGTGCAATAAAGAATATTTCATTCATTCATTAATTAAGTCTCACCACACTTATTAAAGCTGAATCGGCTTGAGCCGGTATGCAATAAGAGCGAAATAGTTTGCACGTTTGGTACCCTCTCGAAACACACTTCATCTTTCTCGCTTTCTGTCTCCGTCTGCTAAATTCGTCATCCACTCTGCTTTGTACCGTTTCATTGCAAGTGCTATGATTTTCAGTGGATCCGGTAGATCTGCAGTCTCGAAAGCCAGGATTGGCAATGCGTAGGGAAACCCCGAGAACAAGATAATATATTCAACTTAGATCGAGATTATCTCTGATATATGGTAATTAGTTCTTACTTTGCGTCACTGCTTAATGGGTTACGATGTAGCTTCGGTGAATCATTGATACGATCATGATAGCATTGAAAATAAACTATTTCAAAAGTACGTATCATATCTATTTGCCAAGTTTTCCTGAAATCGATTATGGGAAAGTAGGGGAACGTGGGGTATTGGGAGCCCGCGGGTAATGAGAGCGGTGTTAAACTGGACTTTCCCAATGTTCGTATTTGTGCAAACGGCACTCCTATGTCTTCGTTAACGTTCGACAAGGTTCGAGTCCCGTGGGCGCCCCCGTAGAACCCCGCGTTTAGTCGTATGAGATGATTGTGTGTTTTTCGCTCCGCGCTTATAAAATCTGCTAAATTTCACCCTCCCAGGTAAGCATTAAAATTCATAGATACTACATTGTATTTACACTACCTATGTCAAATTTTAGAAGTTATGCTTGAAATCACAATAAAAACAGAAGTGTTTTTACTGTTTTATTCCCTTTTCAATTCGATGTTACGCGGGTAATGAGAGCTATTTGGCTCTCCTTATCCCATTGCAATATTCACTGGGTATTCGTTTAATACTTTCTTGTTTATTTTCGTTACTTTTTAACTTATATATTTTATTACTTAATTTTTTTTCAGACTGATTATGTATAATGGCTCCCATTTGACATATGGGATTCTTACCGGCTCCCATTTCCCGAACAGTGGGATAATGAGAGCGAATGACACGTTTTAGTTTTTTCTGCTTTAACCAAATATTTTATTTTAGTTTCATATTTTTTCTATGATTATTTAGTACCCAGATATGTGAAGCGAACGTTCATAACTAATAAAAATTTAAATTGCATAAATTATGACTTTTATTGTCGATTTTCCTTAGTTGGGGAGCGTAGGGGAATGGTAGCCCCTACTTGTTCATTAATATCTAAGGAAGTACTTGATCTAAATCCCTTGACCGAAAGCACAAATTGTCTACGATGTTTGAGATGATCAGCGATAAAAGATAATAGGTTTGGAGTGAAGACCAAGTCTGTAATTTTATTTATTATATCAAGCGACGGGACGAACAAGTCTTGCGCCTGGTGGTAATGGACACATCTGTCCATAACAGTTGCCGTGCCACTCAATTCTTTAAATCGCAGAGCTATAAACCACACTCACTGCCACAGCGCCCGTCACCCTGAGATATAAGTTGATAAGTCCCATGGGTTTGTAACTCCATCAGCACCCTTATACCCTTCAAAACCGGAACTCACTACTTCTTGGCTAGAGAAATAGATAAGGTGGCAGTACTTCCATGGACTAACTCTTTCACAAGGAACTGTAGGTACTGCTACTAAAATTTCCTATGTTTTTCATTGTAATTTTTAATGTGCTATAAGGAATAATTCATTCATTAAAAAAAAAACAGTCGAATTAAGAAAATCCTCCTTTTTTAAAAAATAGTTTCACTTCCTATATGTAACAATCGCGAAAACCTAAGAACTCGATAAATAAGCAATTTTATTTGTAAGTCAATGGCAATACCGTTAAGTGTAATTATCATTGAGGCAATTATATAACAAAGACACTTCCTCATAAAACTTGAAGAAAAAAATGTAATATTTACATTTTATTCCACAACAAAAACGAATCGTGATTACGGCATCATTACGGTAGCATTACCGAATCACAAGAGTGGTCGAGAGACGTGGAAAATTATAAAATCAACTGTTCTGGCATGTTTTTTTAGTGTAAAACAAAAGTACACTTGTACAAAAATAGATATTTCATTCTTAAATAATCAGTGTTAAACTTTTATCTTAGGCTGTTTGCCGAATTTAATACGGCCGGATAAAGTACAGCCTATTGTGTAACAAATTAGTACATTCTTTGGACAATATCCTTAGGTGTATCGTATATTTTTAGTATCAAATATTCAATAGTAAATACCTAAAACAATATATTTAGCAAACAGTTCCCGCTTCTCCTGCCGTGACTTGTCTTGAGAAATGCCTATGATAATATCTATGGTCAGCGGACTAAACACATAAGTCAAAAAAGTACTTCATATAATTATATATTTTTTGTTGTTTATAGTGTTGGAAGATGTGTAGAGAATGATAAATTTGAAAATGACGCCTCTAGAATAAAGTTACAAATTTATGAAGTAACAAATGAATTTGACTCATGTGCTTTAGCCGATAGATGTATTCATTTAAATGAATGATGTTGGATTATGACTTATGTGCTTTAGTCCGCCGATATAAGAAAGAAAGAAAGAAACCAGAAACAAAGATCTGCAGCAAGGACAGAAATTCGTAATATCTGCTGTCTCATTCTGTAGTTCAGTTGGCAGAGCGAAGGCGAAAATGTCGCTGGCTGAAGTTCAGCGGGATCGGAGGAATTTTTGTTTGAGTTTGTTGGATCTTTCTTTCGATTATAACGACAAACTTTGGAGTATTTTCACGAAAAACATATGTAATAAGATTGACAATATAAGATGGTAGAGCGTCTGATATATCACGACAGTTGTCTTAGAAGCATCATATGAGGAAAAAGAGGCAGAGGGAGACCTAGACAAAGTTATTTAGATCAGGACCCCAATTCAGAACTCTTCGATATTTTAACCGAATCGTTCGATTGGATATTGTTCTCGAATCCAAGGGCGCTTTCCGAGCTATTCAGAACATTCAATTCGCATACGATATCGTTATGCAACAGCGTTTACGGAGTTAGTCGGTGAAATAGATTATAAGAAAAACGAATGACCTTTATGTACATTTTTAAGACTTCAAATGCCAAAACTATAGAAATGCATTAGTCTTGCATTAAAATAAATTAATAAAATTGAACAAAAGCCAGTTTCTTCAAAAGAATAAGAGATTTCCCTATTACATTTTTGCTTTGTAAACAATAGGACGTTTAGTAGTAAGAAATCGTACGATATCAAATCGAATCGGGCGACAACTGAGTTATCGTAAGGTTCTGAATCGACCTACAGTAAGAGAAAGAGTTAATGTGTCGTATCGTATCAGGAGATCAAAGTTAGAGTGCTCAACAAACATGAATGGCGATTATCCCACCGACAAGTGCGTCTCAAATAAGAAGACAAAAAACAAAAAATAATATAAATGACGGGTCCAACAAGTCTTGCCCCAGGTAAGCAACATACTTGTCCATAACAGTCGAAGTGCCACTCAAAGCTTTAAATCGCAAAGACCTGAGAGATGCTGCTTCTGCGCCCGGTAGCAGTAATAAAAGTCTCAGGTTGAAGTTTTCGGGACAGCAAATTCCATTCCTTTGCCGTGTGGAATAGGAAGGAGGAAGCAAAGCACACTATGTACTAAATAAACCACTTAGAGTCAAAATTCATATGCACCTAACTGGCACACGTGCGTGCCCTTAGCAGATACCTAACTAGCATGAAAAACTATACTCGTAAAATCGTAAATGGCATGCCAGTAGCAAATGGACGTCCGGTAACTAAAGCAGGTATTTTAAAAGGCGTGGCCGATAAAGAAAAGAGTCTTGAGAAGAGAATTGGTCATGATTTTGCCCCTCTCATCTATGCGATAACCTGTACCTTACACGTAGTACAACATGGTGAGGAATAGGCACATGCCGTAAGACATAAAGTTATTCAGATCTTTTCTGCGCACACGCCAGACTTGTACAGTGCATTAGTACAGCATTGCGCAATTACCGGTTCCACGAGTACCGTGGGCTGTCTCCATCACGGCTGTCGCTTGTCTTCTAAGACAGATTTTTGCATTCCAATGTGTTTTTTTATGTCTTACAAGGTAGGCTTCATTTTTCTTGGAATTTTTAACAATTTTAAAGAGCCAATAGCTTCTACATGAGTAGTGTCGCTAGTGTATATACGGGGTTTTATGTAACTATAAAGCTTTTAACGATAGGTAATAATAATGTGGCAGACAACCATACCAATCTGCGGTCGCAGCTCTGGGTGTGATTGATTCAGCAGTGTCCATTGCCATCCAGAGCACTGCCAGTATAATGGAAACTTTTGAGCAAGTTACAGAGCAAGATTTTTTTAGGTTAGATATTTTTGACGAAGTCTCTTGTAAATCCAAAAAAATAAAATGAACTGCTGTCGAACTAGAGAATTCCCTGTACTATCAGCACCAGAGCAACGGAATTCACTTCGGGAACTTTCCAGAATACCCAGATCGCAATCAATTTCAAAAAGTTCATATGAATCCAACAATGCAAAGTATTGGGCGTTCGGGATCTTCAAATGTAATGTTATAGTTGCTTAATTGTTGGACCATATCAACGGCACTGAAATTGTCTGTCTGAATTTGGCAATCAATTCTCTCAATTTGCGTCGCAAACAGTGGGTGACATCATAGCAAATTAATTTCATCCGTTAATAAAACAAAACAACATCATATGTCTTACCTGTAATTATAGGTGAATTTACGTCGATTTAAAAGAATTATTCACAGTTCAGAGTTACAAAAATTAATGTAGGAAACTATTACAAATTTATTGAGCAGATTTGGTAAAAAACGCGACGAGAAGTAGACCTCGAAAGACGGATCAAATTACGGATGTTCAAGAATAAACAGGCAAGTGTAAAGAGACCATGGAAGTAAGGAAGGAGGCGAAAGAGGTTTCTCAGGAAGTTTCTGCCTACCAGAATAAGAAACATGCTTGATGGTAAGTATGTACAAAATCAATGACGTATTTGATACCCAGACTGTTCTACTCTAGACTCAGAGCCAAAAATTTACGAGATTACGAGAATGGTATTGAAGTCACATGGTGTCTCCAATGCATTGGGTGATCATGTTGTACTGTCTCTTTTCTACTTAGAGGAGACCAGTTCCCAAATATAATAAATGTGCCAGAAATTACACTCATTGCCTGGTTTCAAACTAGGTAGTAAGCAGTAGTAGAAAAGTAGCCCACTAGTCGATATTTAATCGGAACCATTTTGGAGTATGCACAGGGACTTTGCAATTTCATTCCTCACTCACCGTTCTTCCTGCGGTCGACTAGAAAGTTCGGAACCGGGACATTCCATCCTTAAGTCGTTGATATACCACCGCTTTGCTTCCTCATTGCTTACGCCAAAGCTAAGAAATACACTGCCGGTGTCCGTGTTTCCCGAAAGTTACAGTTTGAGGCTATTTTTTGCACTGTCGCCGCTTAACATCATATAAGATTGTAATCGTGAGTGTACTGTATACAAAAAAAATCTATAAAATACCTTGAAGTACCTATCAAGAATATCTTGGTAAACGCGCAACAGCACTATTGCGTTCCCCTATATAGTGAGATAATTGACGATCCATTGATATGCAACAATGGTGAGAAGCGGGTGGCCCATTTGTAAACCAGTGTACACGATGTGAGAGCTACACAAATGTTATAGATAGACATGTGTAAATTGCTTTATCTACCAAAGTTTTTGGTGCGTTCTGTGGACTATGCAACCGCAGCTTCGAAATTACTTGCTCCATATTTGCTACTATATCCAAAACCACTATTTCTATATTCATCTGTCGTGTCGGTCACCTGTTAGTCAATTTGAATCGGTACATAGCTATCGTAGTAGCCATACGCTTAATTGTAACTCTATCGCCGTGATGTTGCGCCAAGTGTAATGGAGCACGACATTTGGTACCTACCCATCATTTTGACTATTTTGTTATTTGTATCAATGTATTTTCTGCTTGTTGTGCTTTAGTGTGTAATTTCTTTCTTTCTTTATTTATTCAACCGTTATCCATCCAATATGGAGTGTGGGTCCGTATAACCAATCTTGGGCCTCTATTCCACCCTTCTACCATATTATATACCAATTTCGTTTGTTTGTTGAATTGTACGAAAATTAGCAGCGCTTCAACTGCCTCCATAGCCCAGACGGTTACAATACTGGACTTTCACGCAGAGATCCTGGGTTCGATTTCCGGGCCGGGAGAAATATTTGCATGGCCTGCATTTATTTCGCCCGAGAGATAGGGTGTAATTTTTAGTTGTCTATGTTTGTGTCCATGGCACCCGCGACCCAGGGTTTCTCTACTGCGGGGCTATGAGTATGTGTGTTATTCTAAGATGCTCTTACAGATTCCATGGTCACGGCTGACTGATTTGGTAAAGTCACCAAGCAAATATGTCTTAATAATAATGCAAGCCACACACACCCACAATATTCTGAACTACACATAATATCAAAATGAATAATTTTAAATAATTTGTTTTTAATTTACCAATTTTCACATGTATACGTTTAGTTTGTTGTGTAAACATAATCTTTATTTAGAATAATGCTTATTTTTAACCGACTTCAAAAAAGGAGGAGGTTCTCAATTCATCTGTATGTTTATTTTTGTATGTATGTTACGCGATCGCCATTTGTGAACCAAGTTTGATGACTCTTTTTTTGTTGGAAAGAAGGTACAATTTGAGGAAAATTTCAAGAAAATATTCCACCTCTTAGGGTGGCAAACTAGGGGATGAATGACTTTTGATCGGTTTTTTAACCGGAGGTTAGTTTATTATAAAAAAGAATACTTTTAGTTAACATTCAGTTAATTTTCGGTAAAAAATGCAGTGAGCAATCGTTTATAATCTAACTCAAACCTCCCCTAGGTCTAGTAGATCGACATTAGTCGTACAGAAGGGCTGGTACAAGGCGAGATATTGCTATTATCTACGGGAGTATAGCAATATCTCGCGCTTTATGTCGCTCTCGCGCAAGATGCACCATGTCGTACTAGCCTTACAGATTGCAGGTTACTTTGGTGAAAAACCCATCCTTTTTATAGCAAGGTATCATTTTTTGAAACTCACATTTATGTAAATAAGCATAATTCGACGCCTCCCACGTAAAGTATCGTATGTCAAAATTGCCAAGTTTACAGGGGAGCCTTTTAAAGTTCTGAATTCACTGAAATAAGCATAACACGTGACTTCAGATTTCTCACTTTTGTTCGGCAAATCTCGTTACACACGTTGAGTATCATAAAATCCTAGATATAGGCTAGATGATCTATTAGATGATCACTCTATGTGAGTAACAAGCTTTGCCGAATGAAACGGAGAACTTTAAAACACTCCCCTGTAAACTTGGCAATTTCGACATACGATACTTTACGTAGGAGGCGTCGATATATATCACGCAATGGATTGTTGTGCTCGGATGTGGACGGCTTGAAGAGTTAATCCCGGAATTACACCAACAATGCTGTCCGCACCCTACATCTTTTCTCTAGAATTCCAACAAAACAAATCGATTTATCGTCACATTACAACGGGTCCTTGTTTGTTTAATCGATAATCATGTAACGCTTCAATGCAACAATGGATTGAACGGACCAATTCAGGTGCAAATGGAAGGAAACAAAGCGCAGTAACCATGTAATTAAGTTATGAAATGTAAACGTCTATAATTTTAGGTAATCGTTACCGAATTACTCTCCATGGTTAAGGAACGTTTCACTTACAGCAGAATAAGTTTTTAGAAAAATATTCAAGTCAAGGAAGGGATAAGTGATAAAAGTAATCATGATCTAGAGTATCTAGACCAACCAACCAACATTGCTTCTCAATTAAACTGATTGTAATTTTTAAGTTCCGCACTTTTAGTATTCTCTAACGGCAAATGAAAACATCATGATGAAATTTATACGTCAAAGTGTACAATCTTTGGAAAACGTGTGAAAATTCTTAACGCAGGGTTGGACTAGATCATGGTCGAAAGTCTGTCTTTAGAGGACATCCGTGCACAGAAACGAATTGATGATGAAGAAAGAAGTTAAAACTCACGATTGCATCGAATCATGACATGGATGTCATGCTTGACTTCACCTGTACTTTGGCCGCCATATTTCTTTTAACATTTCCGTAATATCACCTCTATTTGCTGGAGAACTAACCAAAACGCATTTGCATTTGCAAAACTAGGATAGCATAAAAGCCGAATATCCTTTACTATAATTTTTTTATAATATTTTAAATGACTACTACAAGTCCCACTGCACGGGACTAATATTTTGCCACTCAAGTGCAAAGCGGGTTAAGTGCTTTACACGTTTATCAAAGGTTATGGATTTTATTTGCCACGCAGGTTATATCACGATTATTTTTCCTTACCACTAGCAAGAGTTATTGCTACAAACATTCACAAGTGTACGTAAGTTAGAAATTTCATTCATTTTTCAGAGGTACCCCTCAATTACAAAATAACCGCTCTCCCATTAGGCTACAACCAAAGAATATAGTCGCATAAATAAGTGAAACTATGCTGTAAAGAAACTTTTACATTCTTTGTCACAAACAAAAGAATACACTTGAAACATTCAAATGCGATCTCATTCAGGCCCATCCAAAAGTGGTTTAAAGACCTTTTGTCTGAAACTTTTAATATGTTCTAGCGTTTCCATTTCAACAGCTGTTATTTAAATAGCTTTGCTAACAACGCTAGGTTAGGTTCTCGAACCAATATTTTCACTTTTTGAAGCCACTATCAGATGGCCTCTGCATGTACCAGCACATGTGCTCTGAAAACAAATGATGCTGCAGTCCAAAAACAAAACGTTTTCGTAACCGAAATTTTATTTCTGTCAGCGGTCAAGTTGTGGCGGTTGTTGTAGTTACGCAAGGTCTTTTCGGTCCTTTCACGGAACGATTGTTTGGTTCGTTCCAACCGTTCCAACAGCTGTCTCCAAAGATGTTTTTGTAAAACGTTTTCTCGAATCGGCCAACTTTGAACGACTTCACGGACATTGTCATTGTGCTGAGAAGTTTTATGATACAGCGAAACAATTTATAAAGAAAACTTCGAAGCAGTCTTGTCAGAAAAGCCTGCCTTTTCTGAAAACCTATTGTTACGTTTATAATTGTTGTGTTAATTTTTACCAGACAGTTATAAATAAAACTTCATTGTGGTTAGTTTTCGAAACAATACAAGTTCGGTCAATAGTCAAATTGTTACATTGATGTAATTAGGAACAAATTCGTATGAGTCACTCAACGATATGCAAAGTGAAACGAAGAGACAGATGCTAATGTTGGAACAGATTACAGATTTACAAAGATAACGGTCTACAAAGGTCTATATTGATAAACTTTTGCTTACGCGCCTATCCAGATTTCAATGAGTCTGCTAGGTATTCCACTAAGAATGCAGTTAGCCTTCATGTAAGAACAAGTCTTGATGTGCAGTGAATAAACACCACTGTTTGTTTAATTGCGAGATTAATACGTGCTTCTACACACGTTGAGATCGATCGTCATGGTGATAATCGCTTTAATCTTCAAATTTGAAAGTTCTTTGTACATTTGCGGTTAAATAACATAAGCAGTCGAATATCTTTTGTTATTCAACGTTTAAAACAACAACACTATCAACGTGGATCTCTTATCTCTTCAATGGAGAGAATTAAATCCTTAGTCTGCAACTCTGGCCAAATGGACTTCATACTTTTTCCAAGGATTGTGAATTTACTTCAACATGATGGTGTCATCAGCGAAAGGTATTGTTATTAAATATTCACAAATATGTGCATGGTCATGGGTACACGCGGCCACAGCGATTCGAATAGCCAACCTTTTAATTGAAAAGGAACCGTTTTCCCAGTGTTTTACCGCTATTTTTATTTAGTTTAACGTATCGAAAAGGACCTGAGCAATTTCCAAGTATAAGTATTTGAATGAGAGTATCTAGTGATGGAGGCAATGTCGTGTCGTGTTCATTAGTTTTTGTGTTTGTTAGCCATTGCAAATGTGACCATTTTATCGGATCTAAATTTCAAACAAACCACCTTAAAGAACCCGAAATGTTAGCACGTTTGAAAACGCGTCATATATGTATACATTAAAATCCTTCGAAAGATTGTTAGCCATCATTATCATTCACAGCTCAACTTCAACCAATTTGTGCCATTCACCATTCTCATCTATCTACAGCCTGCGACATTGACGATGTCGTCTACCCAACTCACTACAAGATGCCCTACGTTTCTGTAGCCACTTCTTGACCACTATTTGGATGCCGCTTTACTTCATTTGGCATCACCAGGATTAGCAATATATCCTGCTCAGCTCCATTTCAGCCCTAGTACTCAACCTTTCCAACACATTGTTACTATCTACTATAACAGAAAGCTCCTCAAAAATTGATATAGAAATAGGAAGGTGTAACACATTTAAATATTATTCAAATCCGTCAAAATTCTTTATTGAAAATTGTATCTTACATCATTTAAACAGCATTCAAAATTACAATTTAAAAAGTGACAATATACCTCTACAATATTTGTGGTGGAAGTTTTGCAGTAAACATGTAGAAGTTAACAGCAAATAGAAAACCGTTTACAATATTGTGCCCGTAAAGACATTTGACACCAGTGAAACCTAATTCCAGACTCAACTTCCATAAATGTAACCTAGGTTAGTTAAGAAAGTTGTTTCTCTCGAAACGGGTTCTTTGTTATATTAGCTTAAACGCTTTTGTGCCTAGGCCATAAGCAGTTTATAGCCCTTTTCGAAACTAACACTGCAAACTTCCTGTTTGTAGAAATCAGAGAATTAACAGGCGTAATCTGGCATAACAGCAGCAGTTATAGAACTATTTATGGAGTCAAACTATATTTTTGAACTTTGTTATCATGGAGCTCACACACGTACACACACTCTGAAATATCCGAGTAAGAATTCCGGGGTAAGCAACTTGTAACTAGTGCTAATCAGATTAATCTCTTCCTATAATCTTTGGTATAATAAAGTTTATGTCTCTGGAAATATTGGCGGAAACATTATTCTCGTCCTACAACCGACAACCGGCGTACTGACAACCGGCAAACTAACGAACCGGTTTGAGCTCGGATTCTTTTGCAACAAATAACTTTTAATGAAGTTAATGATCAGATAACTTGTTTGTCGGTTTCCTTGGGAACATCAAACCAAATCTTAGGGAGGTCAAAAATTTAACAGACGTAGAGCGCATTTGAAATAGCATTGCTAGTTTTTGGGATCTGTAGTATGTTCTACAGTTTCGTAAGACTCTCTAATAGCTGTCAATTTCAGAAATAAATGAAGTCATAGCAGACTCATCCGAAAAACAGAGTCCGATATGATTATATAGCAAAAAGAGAGTTACGAGAATAATTACTTATTCAAACTAAGGCCTATGTAAAGGTGTTTTGATAATTTATATATCTTATTTCGTTTCGGAAATATAAAATCGAACAACGGTCGATCTGACATCCACAGCGAAGAAGAACGAACGAAATGTACTGTGTCCTGAGAACAAGTAGTTTTGCACATAGGTCTTTGTTCTACAGATGAGTCGAATCATGCTAAATATTACGATTATACGCTTGCAGAATCTATATTCATAAATTTTCTTTTATTATCCTGTAAAAGCAGTGGTAGCTTAATGGTTTGACCTACCGTCACTCAAACAGAGCCTGTGGATTTGAATCCGGGCTCCCATTATCTAAATTTTTCGAAATTTAATTTGAAATTCTAAATAAAAGGAAAACCTCGTGATGAAACCTGCACGTCGAAGATGGTTCTCAACTCTAGTCGTGAAGTCACCAACCCACATTGGGCTAGCGTGGCGGAGAGCCTAAAACCCTTACCTGAGAGGAGACTCGTGCCCAGCAGTGTGATTTATAACATTAATGGGTTGATGGTGATTCTGTAAAAGGTTTAAACGTTACAAACCTCTAAGCGTTTGTTTTAGTTCTGCTTGCATGTTAGATAATAAAAGTTTTGTTTATGTTATGGTTCAGACACTGTCTATTTAGGAAACGGCCTTTCGTAAGATACTTCGGGGATCATCTGCTTTAAGACTTGGTGCCTTAGTAGTTAGTGTGATTCTTTCGCAAAAAGTGTAACAATTAGTATAGTCACGTTTCGGCAACTACTTTTTATCACAGTTTTTTTTCTATACCGACCGAAGGACCGTTTGAAATTGTACTTTGAAACATAAAATTGATTCTCTATCTGGGCGTAATCCCAAACCCATATCCGAATATTGTTTCGAAAATTTCACTTTAATAACTTACCCCTCGTAAGCTTCGTCTCTTTATTGCTCACTCTTCACGTTTATTATAATTGTAGGAACGCAACCTGTTTCTAACAAGGTCTTGTCTTGGTTGAACTGAGTGTGGTAAGCATTCGTAGTGTTAAACAAGTTGTCCTGGATTCTGTCTTAAGCGACCTCTTTCATATCTTTCTAGGCAAATCGTAGAAAGTTACTTGATAAATAAATCCAGGAGATCCATTGCGTCTCCCTGTGTATTAAACAGCATTATGATGTTGGTACTGAAGTCGCATGCTAAAGCATTGCGAATGTGTTCGTCCAACCTTGTTGTTGCTGGACCCAGACAAAGATGGAAATGATCTTGGCGAGCTCATTGAATGAAAGAAGATTTGGTTTACTGTAGTATGTCAGCGGTAACCAACGTCAGTTGTAAGGCTGGGATGTTCAAGCGAAAAGTGACTTGTAATAATTGGCATTGGGTAGCAGTTTTTCAGCAAAAGAGCTCGTCCAGTGAACTACTGCCTACCTATTTCTGTCGCCAAGCAGTAACGAGAGCATTATTGCATTGTGAAGGTTTTGCTTTATATCTCAGGGTGACGGGCGCAATGGCATTACTCCTCAGATCTTTGCGGTTTAAAGCTCTGTGTGGCATTGTAACTGCTATGAGAAGACGTGTCGCTGACCAACAGGTACACGACTAGTTCATTATCATGTAATAACACTAACATGGTGTAAGTTAATGGGTGCGTCAGATGCTACGTTCCCCTTGACGACCGTTTTGCGACGGTTTAGGGCATAATTAAAAATATAAAACTGTCTGCTACGGTCGCAACATTCTTGGTCCTCAATTTAGCAGAGGTATATGTCAATATAGACGTAGCTGTGTGAATGGACCGCAACGGAATTCCAGCTGACTCAGTGCCCATGCCCTCTGCAGTGCTGCGATATTTAAAATAAACAAATGACGAGTGCGAAATTTCTATCAGACTCTGTGACCGTATCTCAGACGCGCGTGACAAACGGGAGAATGGCGGACCTTTACCGCAAGGCCGTTCGTTTGCGCTTGCGCCTCGGTAGTACGGCTACACACTAAAGTAAGTTACGCTGTCACTTTTTGATGTAAATTTGAACACTAAGCCAAAGGTATAAGATTTGATTTTCAATGCGAAATGTAGACAGTACCCTGTGCCGTGTGGAAAGAAATGCTAACGCATTAGTCATATTTAGTCAGTTCAACTATAACTTGATTTACAAGTTTGGGTGGTTTATTCACTCTTTTGCACGAAAATTTAACGCAAATTAAGTACCTACATATGTGATACCTTTTAAGTACTCTCGTGAATTTCTCTATTTTGAAGTGGCGCAAATGCAGACAACAATAAAAAGCAGTTTTCATACCACGTTATTTTTGGAGATTAATTAGAAATCAGCCAGTAGCATGTGTATTGAACAATTAGGTAGGGTTTGTTATAATAAAAAAAAAATGTTTTCATGTTTGTAATAAACGATTATCTAGCAGGAATTTTTGTTGTAAGAAATCACACGGGCTTGTTTAGGTCAATAAAATGTTTTTTTTTTAATAATATCAAGTGACGAGACGAAGAAGTCTGTAATTTCACCAGCACCCTTACCCTTCAAAACCGGAACACAGAAATGCTCATATTATTGATTGCTCTAATACTGCTACTAAAAAGACTTAAGTATTGTTTAGGTGAAAGAAGGTACATAATTCTTGTGTCAATTATAGATAGTCTAGTTTATTAGTAATTACTTAACTAGGTGATTAAATCACTAAACGGAAATAATATGTAATTAATGACTACCTATAACAATCAATCATCAGTTTTACTTTGTTAAGTAACTAATTGCTGTTAAAGTTTAAAGAACTTTATTATGTTAGTAAGTTAATCAACTATATTTAGAATGCTCTAAAACGCGAAGAAAAGGAAAAAAAAGAACTTAAAGCCAAAGTTAGATACGTAAGTTTATTAAAAAAAACCAGGTTGTTCATTATGTACACTTGAATTACATTACATGTTAGCATTATACAAGCTTTAACGTACGTTGGGACTGACCTTTCGATTGTAGTTTATAAAAATCACACGCAACGTCGCATCCTGCAGCTTTTGTCAGAACAACAAAAGTAAAAAACCTAGGTGCGTCTCAAAAAATTCAGACAAAACCCACAAAGTTCGTGCACTATACCGTTACTCGAACATGAATCTGCTAACATCACTAATTATCACTTAATTCACACTAAAATCACTACAGCACACACGGAATATGCTATTATTTTAATAATACTATATAATTAACTAATACTTATTACAAATATCGTGTAAATAACAGTTAGGACCTACGAAACTATGTGGACACATAACCCGCCACGATAGAATACGGTTCGCAACTGACATGTTTACAAGTTACATTGCATTGACAGAATGTTTTTTCTCTCTTTCCCACACAAATTATTGCAGTAGTGTGTGAAAGAGACGCTAAAATTACCGTAATACCAATTTGCACGAACACTAATGCCGTGGTAACCGGAGGAACTAGATAGCAAGAAAGACCATCTATCGATTTGACTTAGTAGTACGAGATAACTCCAGTAGATGGCGTTATGAAAAGCGAGAAAAACAAACTAAGTTACAGGTAAAGTAATCTTAGATGTTTTTTACTGAAATGATAGATGGCATTTCTTGGATGCATCTTCTACTTTGTAGCTTTTATAATAAATATAGTCATTGAGTTGGTTTTCATGACAATATTTACTTCGTCTCTATCATGTTTTAAAAAATGTTAAATATATACATCTGTACTTACTTACCCCGTTCTGGGTTAGCGACCTGAAGTATGGGTCGTGTGTAGGTAAATAAATATATTTGTATTATTTTTTATTACGTATTTAGTAGTTCCTATTGTTATCTTATACGAACTTTACAATGATATATTTTGAAGGGTGTTATCCTTTTTTTATATTTGGTGGTAAAATAAAGTGAATTATTTATTGTTCCTCTTTTATCAGTACAAAAGACGCAGCGTTGATATTGAAAAGTTATGTGTTATAATTCCTAGGTTTATTGATAGAGTGGTTTTTATTTATTTCAAACTTTACATCTACCATAACAGTTATAACCAATGCGATAGTGTAAAAATTGCTATGAAGATTCTAACTAAAAATATTTAAAAAAATAGAAATTAACTAGGTACTCGCTAAAATTATTACGAAATATGTACATAGCAAAGAACGTATGTTGTTATCCTTGTGAATTTACACTCTAAATCATTAATATTATAGGAAATGAAACTATTTTTCCGGATTTAAATCGCGTGTATTTGTTTTTTCAAACAAACCGACGTTTCTGGCCCTTTACAGGTCCCATGGTCACGATTGACTGAGGTGGTACAGTCTTCAACCAGTTATGTCTAATATTGATGTAAACCACCTTATTTTCTATAGTTACAATAGTTATTAATTAAATACCTTATTTTTAATTTTACAAAGAAAACATTCCAATTTACGCTACATTAAGTTTTACAAATTATTTTATTGAATGAATTTTTATTAAGTTCAATTTATTATTAATAGAAATTAGAATAAACTAAAACATATTAATTAGTACTGCAGTCTTATGTCTGTTTGGGATTTTTCATTAGAGGAAATACTGGATCCCAAACTGGTGGTACGGAGAAACCATCTTCCCTGTTGAAATTAGGATGTTTTTTAATTTCAATGGCCTCTCGCAGCAACCTGGGTAGATAACGGACTTCTTTTGCAAGGACCTGTGGTTTGTCAAACTTGCTCGCAGACTGCAGACTTGTTTACGCGACGGTGTTTCACATCAGCTCTATGTTCTTTGACGCGGGTACAAATACTTCGCTTTGTTTGTCCAATATAAGAGAGACCACACTCACAGTCAAGCTTGTAAACTCCTGCATCCTGTAAGGGGATGTTACATTTCACGGGTCTCAGGAACTGAGAAATCTTCCTCAGGGGCTTGAAATAGGTCTTGATAGATGCACGCCTGAGGACTCTTCCGATCTTGTCTGTAACACCTCTCACGTAAGGTAAGATGGCAGGTCTTCGCTCGACTGTTGGTGGTTTCACACGGGACCTGCGGCATTGGCGTGGAATCTTCAACTTATTCGCATGTAGAACTTGCTTTATATGCTGAAGTTCCCCTGCCAGATGATTACTGTCGCAGACACCATGTGCTCTCTGAAACAAAGATTTGCCCACGGTAGCTAACTGGCTAGGATGGTGATGGGAATTACCATTGAGGTACCTATCTGTATGGGTTTTCTTTCGAAATACAGTATGGCCTAAGGTGTTATTAGGATTTCTTTTAATTAAAACATCTAAGAAAGCTAAAGTACCACAATTCTCTTGTTCCATAGTAAATTGGAATTATCATTAATATTATCTTAGAACTAAAGAATTTAATTAAACCATCTCATACCGTTTTTTACAGTATTTGGTATGTTTATTGTCTGAGGCAAACAACTTAGAATAAAATAAAAAATATTATAATGGCGGGCTATTAGGTATAAGTTTGGAAAATAACGGTATTAGAGATACTTAAAACTTTTAAAAGTTGTTTCATTTAAGAACCATTATTTTTATCACAAACTAAACCTATCAACCCTGTCTATCACGAGTCTCAATGTAGATGGGAGTTCGTGTTCTTTATGTACATAGTCTTAGGTTATATATTAACTATACTTTAATTAATTAAATGTGTGTTTGATGATATGTGTTTGACTGTATCATGTTATGGCAACGTTTAATTCAGTCCACGTTTTAAGTACTAGTAA
Source organism: Hyposmocoma kahamanoa (assembly GCF_003589595.1). NCBI lineage: Eukaryota > Metazoa > Arthropoda > Insecta > Lepidoptera > Cosmopterigidae > Hyposmocoma > Hyposmocoma kahamanoa. The sequence goes on along the minus strand of NW_020654878.1, from coordinate 1,770,929 downwards.
ACTTACATTATGTCTAATTTATAATAGTAATCTGTCACACCAAATACCTGGTCTCAGAGTACATATAACACCTCAAAACTCATTCATCCCCTAGTTTGCCACCCTCTAAGGGTGGAATATTTTCTTGAAATTTAAATGGGACTACTACTAAAGTACCCTCTTTCCAACAAAAAAGAATAATTAAAATCGGTACACAAATTAAATCAGAGTTGTCGCGTAAATTATATACAAAAACAAATATCAAATTGAGAACATCATTCTTTTTTAGGTCGGTTGAAAAAAGTACGGTATGGCAAATAACACGAGAGGTGGTAAGTCTAGTAGATATATAGATACTATCCCAGGAGTCTTAATCATAGAGACATAATAAATTTAGTCTTAAAGGGGGAGAATGCAATAAAAAATCTGCTCTTTACAACGCCCTTGCGGGGATATCATATAATAAAGACCTATAATTATTAAGTATTCATATTAAGTAATAAATTTAAATTGAAATTGAACTAACTCGACGTATTAAATAACAATTCTTTGTCTACACTTTTTACTTCTAGAGGCAGTTCAACTTAATAGCTAATAAATATGTAATTTCGCGGATAGAGCAAAAATCCTGTATTGGTAAAAAACAGGAAAGGGATTTATCGTTATTATTTTGTTATTTCAGTGACTATAACTTCTAGATTTGCAGAGTAAGCATTAATTTATGTTATCTACGAACTGATAAGAATAGATTCCCGTAAATCACGCTAATTTGGTTACCACGACATTTACGCGGATTTGATATGACCACTAAATGACCGAAATGGAAACTCATAATCAAATTATATATCTTGCTATAATTGCACTAACCCCGACGTAATGTCGTGTAGAATCTAATGATAGTTGAATAAATATTTTATGGTATTTGTATACTCAACTCTTCCCAAAAGTTGACAATGTAGCAGGTGGACACGCCTAAATTAGAACTTCAGGACCCTGGTGGGTACAGCAAAAATACACAGAGATTTATATAATTTGAAGATTTAACAACTAAAATCTGCAAAAACCTTACAAGAAACAAAATACAATTTAAACAAAAAGACAATTCTTGAATCTCAAATAAAAACTATTGTAATACTATAGTATTATTTTGAAATATTAATAAATTGTATGTTAACTTAATACACTGTGTACATTAATTATTTTAATAGGAACATATTTATTGAATTGATATTCAATTATTTTTTGTGAAATTACTCCACTAGTTTGTTATAATTATTAATACAATTAAAGGTACTAACTGGGTGATAAATCTGTCAAAGATTTCTCATAGATGGCGCTACGACTAAAAAGTCGTTGAAAAACCAAGTACAAAGACACGACGCAAGCAAATAAAAGAATTCGTGAGGTCCGTTGGTTCGTTCCGTGGCTTAGTGGTATAGCGTCTGGCACGGTATGCAAGAAGACGTGTCGGTTCGAATCCGACCGGGTCGAAGGAATTTTTTCTGAGTGTTTTTTCTGAGTGTTCGATATTTGTATTAATAAGTATAAGGAACATATTTGTTTATTAATATATTATAATATAATATATTCCTTTTTCTTCCTTCCTTGTTCCTTGTCTCTATATTTTGGAGTTCTTAACAGGCGTGATTGAATGTTCGTCTGAATTTAATAAGGAGACCAAGTCACTAGGAGAAAGGACAGACGTGTTAATAAACATTGTAAAACGTAGTCCTAGGTACCAAACAACAAAAATGTTTAATAGTCTCCTGGCAGACTTTAAAATAGCACAGCATCCTATATCATTCAAAAAGAGTTTCAAACATTTCTTGTAGGAAAAATCATTCTATTGCATTGATGAATTTGTTGTTGGAGGCTTATTACTTTAATTTGTGTTTAAACGAGTTATGGATATCTAATTTGTCTTTGCTATGATTATTGTATTATTATTATCATTATTTTGCATTAATTACTTGTTCATAATATAATCTCAGTATAGAGTACTAAAAAAACCGACCTCACAAGTACGTGGAATTACGTCTATTTGCTAAGTTTTATTGAAATATCCCCTAGTTCACCACTATACAGGACTTGACACTGGAGATAATAAGAATCGGTTCTCACTACTCAAAGTATATTGAGAGAAAAACGCCTTGAATTGGAGAAATAGCAAAATCAACCATTAAAATAATTGCTGCTTAAGTAAAATTTAGGCGCTATTTATAAAAATGAACCTTCATGCGTGAACAACCAACCTTAGAGGTGGATGATTTTCTTCAAAATGAAATGGAACCACTATGGAAGTACCTCCTTTCCAACAAAACAAGAATCATGAAAATCGGTACACAAATACCGGAGTTATCGCGTAACATACATACAAAAAAAAACATACAGTCGAATTGAGAACCTCCTCTTTTTTTTAAGTCGGTTAATTAAATTATATCTGTAACAAAATCACACAACAGGCAAGAACTCATATTAGTTCCGTCACGCACCGCTATTTGGCATTGGCGTCGAAATAGCAAATTCTGCATCGCGGTGTTAAGATTTTCCCTCGCGGAATGACTACTGGCGGCTATGCGAACATGAATGTAATCATACTTACGACGCATCTAGCTCTGCTTCCTTGTTTGGAACTCCGCTTTAGATCGTTGTCGTTGAATCTACTGCACTGTGCTACGCTTCTAGCGCTGCTTACTATTTGGAACTCCGCTTAAAACGTAACACGTAGTTGTTGCACTCTGAGCCGCTTCCTAATTGGAACGCGCGTACGGGTCCTCAACTACGTGCCGATTAGGGGGAGTCCTTTCCCACTATACCACCGACCTTGTACATACTGTATATGTTGTCAAAATAAAACCATCATATTGGAAAAAACCTGGTTTCCCTCTGTCACCCCAATAAGAACTTATTACATATCTTATTATTTAGTACTAGATGTAAGTTTTTAATTATAAATTGTATTTTTTTCCAACATAATCTATGTTCTTAAGGAAATACATACCTACTTAAATATTATAAAGGTAATGTTAATATCTTCCATTTTATTTATTATATCACACAATATTTATATTAATTATATGTATTTCTTTGCGAAAATAAAAATGTCAATGTTTCGTGTGTGGTATTTGCTGTGGTAAGTGCGCATGGGACGCGCTCCGTGGGCTCCATATAATACCAGTACAGAGGCTGTTCTCATCCACGACATATGCTGAGTGGTGTCCATTCAAATTACTTTTTTATAATACATATAATACTTGTGGTAAGCGACACGCCTACCCAAATCAGTGGCAGTGCCACTCAGAGCTTTAAATCGCAAAGATCTTAATATCAGTCAGCATTGCCACTGCGCCCGTCACCCCGAAAGATAAGTTGCCAACTCCCATGTGTATGTAATTTTACCAGCACCCTTCCAAACCGGAACGCAGTAATGCTCACGTTACTGCTTGGCAGCAAAAATAGGCAAAGATCAAGGAATAATAAGCTCTACCGCTACTAAAAGTAGTATCCCTAATTTAATTTTAATTATTTATAAAATGAATGGTAATGATTACATTTTCTTTCTTTCTAATATAGTGAATTAGAGTATGATGTGCAATGTCCAACCCCGTATTAGATTATTATCTAATTTGCATATACGTTAAGCTACCACGTGCGAGTATCTTAGCGCCGGCGTGCGACTATTAAGTATTGCTTACGCGGTTGCGCCGGCGCAGCACGCCGTCATTTCACTCTCTATAGCCAGAGATTGTGTACATTCGGCGACCGTATTAATCAAATTGTACACAAATATTTTCTTATTTATTTATTTATTAATTTGGAACACCAACAGAGTTCACAGAAAAAATAAGATTAAGAGACAACATTTGGTAAGGCACAGTTCTTATGTGTAGGCCAATTACAGGTGTCCACGTCACTCAATATATACCCCGATACCAATATAATAATAAAATAAAAACAACTTTAAATATTAATAATCCAATTATTCATTAATGTACTAAAATTTAGGGTAAATAATTGATTATAAGATCGGAATAAATAGTTGGTTGGTGTAATTATGACAGTTAAATATTTTGTGAAAGATAAAAGAAATAACAATGAAAATAAATCATTAAGGTGTAGAAACACACAATTTACATTTAAATTTATAGAAAGAATCATTATAAGATATCAAAATTAGTTCAATTGCAATTATTAAATGTGTTATAAGAGTTCTTGTATACATATGACTTCAATTTCAAAATTATGTACAATTGTGAACATTTACTAGCGGTACATCTCATCTCAGAAGCCGTGGTAGCGAAATGGTTCGACCTACTGCTTCTCGAGCAAAGGGTCCTGGGTACGAATCCGGTCTCGCACCTCTGAGTTTCTCGGGATTTATGTGCCAAATTTAATTTGAAATGTATCATAATTTCCGGTGAAGGAACCCGCAAGTCGAAGAAGGTTCACAATCCTCGGAAAATTTGTGATGCCTCCAACCCGCATAGGGCCAGCGTGGCGGACTAAGACTCAAATCCTCGTCTGAAAAGAGACCCGTGTCCAGCAGTGGGACGTATAAATGGGTTGATAATGATGATAACATCTCATTAACTGTAACAGAAAACGGCATAATAAACCTGAACGTGGAAGATTCGCCTAATGGTAAACGTGTAAAATCCTATGGAAATCAACTCTAAACTCCCCTGTTAGAGAACACCTGTATCCAGACAATGCAATTTTTCTTTCTGGCCCCGCCAGTACTAGGTACACACACAAATATTTCTCCCGGCTATTGGTTGCCCGCTTATAACCTTAGCTCTCACTGCCCTGGGTTGGCTGGAAGAGATCTCTTTTAGAGATAAGTCCACCTTAGTACGGAGGGTATTTATTTAGCAATGCAGAATAATAATTTTTATTTATAAAAACTTGTATTTAAACTGAATGCTTTTCTAATTTGCGAAACCAAATAGCCGCCATTTTGCGGTAGGAGGTGCGCATCGCGTGAGCGGATAAAATCCTGAAAACAGATAAAACGAACTAAAACGAATAAAATATATAACTTTGTGCATAATATTTAGGAGATATTTCTCTTTAACGTACGTTAAACGTCGTTACTCCTTGGGTGCCCGAGGATAGAAAGAGACGGCGTGGACGGCCGAGAAGACGTTGGCGGGACAACCTTGATGGGTTTGAGAGAGAGTGGTGGGAGATCTCCAAAGACAGGAGGATTTTGGGGGAGAACTTTGCCCAACAGTGGGACATAATAGGTTAATTTAAAAAATTCTCTTTAGGTACTACAGACAGCCTGGTAATTTTTAATTTTCAACTGAAGCCCTATTAGTTATTAAATTCACATTTATCTCTGTTGCCTTATCAGTCGCCATCGAGCGCTTGTCGGTCACGGATCTGTGTCAAGTTTTCTCCACCTGTAGGGCTACCACGACTGTACGAAAGCGACAGAGCGCGTGATTTCGTTAGTTCTATTGTTTTTATTTTATTTATATTAATTTACAGTGCGCGGATTGTGGAACGCGAGGGGCTTAACCTCATAAAATGTATGCTCTCGTTGAAATATGTCTCCTTAACTTAGATTACAATTTTTTTATCAGTGAACTCGACGAACCGATTTGTTCGTTGTTCATGCAAGTTTTTAACATCTTTACCATCGAACACTGGCGACCATTAAGATTGGCCTTACAATTATTTATTAAAAAAATATAGCGTCGTAAAGAATCCGAAAAAATCGTATCATTTCCTACAGTAATCACGACCACTTAAGAAATCGATGCATGTATTATTAAGCTTTAAAAGTGATGTGATGTTATTTTAAAAACACTGAAAGAGTTGAGCTGTCAGTAAGTCATAGAGCTTTTATTAAACTGTAAAATCAACATAAAATGTTTAGCACCTCGGCAATGCAACCGCAACATTTTCCCAGTGGGGATATCGGGCATCACAGGCGCCGCGGAAAAAAGTAAAAACAGTATCGTTAGTCAATAATAACAACTCGCGCGCACCACGTTGCATTTTTTCCGATCATTTCTAATTCGGCCTCCGACGGAATCGGACGCTTCCTACTGGCCGAAAAGAAAATAAAAAAGTGTAACAAAAAACAAAGCGTTCGTGCGTTACGTTCGAATTTCGAAATAACAAATGACGCGCGGAAATTCAAATTTAACTTTTTAATTTGCGTATGATTAGTGGCTTTGGATACATGTAAATGAGTTTGGTTTTTATACGTTTATGAAGTTTTTTATTTGTAATTAATTATGTGGGTAGAATGAACTAAGTTGTCAGTGTGGTCGCGAAGATGGTGTCGCGTTGTTGGGTTGTTGTTGTATGTATTTGTTTTTTGGTGACATGTGTTACAGATATTGGTGCTTATAGTCCTAGAGGTAAGCTTATGAATTTTTAATATTTTGATTTTATTATTAAACAAATAAACATTTTATAATTTAGATAAAAGAAATGACTTGACAATATTGTTCAATGATCTTAATAGCTTTAAAAATCGACTCATCCATAGAACAAAGACCTATGTGCACGACTTATTATTCTTAGGACAGTGCACAATTAGTTAGTTGTTCTTCGCTGTGGATACCAGATCAACCGTTATTCGACTTTATATTTCCGAAACGAAATAAGATACAAAAATTCTGAAAACGCCCATAAATAGGTCTTAGTTTGAATAACGAGATTATGTGTTTGTCCTATTTTCGCTGTACAATTACATCGGACTCTGTTCTTCGGAAGAGTCGAAATATCTTATGTAAAGATTTATTTCTGAGAGATGGGAACCCGCTGTGACCTGACGCACAGACATTTTTAAGATCCCACAAAGTTATACTTACTGAAACCCAACGTTAAACTGTTCCTAATTGTAACGGGTACATTATAATGGAAAAATTCTCTATAATTTTACAAAACAAAGTGTTATTACGCCAACTTACGTTAGTCACTCAATTAAGCTCATTCCAATCTAGTCTATGATTTGAATAATAATAATAATTCAGTAACAACGAACTCGTCTATTCTACTTTGAAATAAGGGTCTTTCCCTTTATAGCGAAGTCGTTAGAATTCGTTTTTTAAAAGTCGATAAAATCCAGCGACAATGATTTTTATTGGAGACATTATTACTCTATTAACAGTTAATTCCGTTTAAAAAAAATCTATCAATATCGTTTAGAATACGATGTTTTTAGTATTAAAATGCACAATTACAATTCTGTGCCAAATTATTATTTAATATACGACTACTACTAATAACTGTAACGTTATAAATATACAATAAATCGTATGTTAATTTTGACCTAACTATTGTATTTTACTAGGTAATTATTAATTATTATAAAAATACTTTAAAGCATCCGGTATGAGCATCAGCTGTGGTTCTAAGTTAATTTTTTTATATCCGTAAAGAAAGATTAGATAAATAAATAAATTTAGTAGCCGGTAGAGCTCCTTGTCCAATCTGCCAACAAGTAGTTCCGGTTTTAAAGGTTACAGGTGCTCGTGAAAATATAAGCACATGAGATTGTCAACTTATGTCTCAGGATGACGGGCGCAGTTGGCTGTGCCCCTCAGATATTTATGATTTAAAGCTCTGAGTGGCACTGGAACTATTATGGCCAGGCGTGTCGCTTACCGCCAGGCGCACGATCGCGCATCGTCTCAGAACCGATTCCGATGTATAATGTCATTCAAGAATTTTAATTTATAGAGAAAATGTGGATGTACACGTGGGGAAAGGACAACCTAAACGTATCAGAGTAAGAATATTTTCAAAAACGGTCGTCCGAGAAATAAACTCTTTTTGAATAAACTGCTACAATATCCGTTTACTCGACAGTTTTACCTTCTCTATCTCCATTAACTACTATAATGCGCGGGCGCAGTTTTATAACATAATTTACCTCTTCTATTGGACAGATACGACAATCTGTGAGTTAATGGAGCGTTTTATTGGTCCATTTTGTGTTTATTCAGCTTTTCTAAAGCTATGGAACTTCCAGTATTATTTTCGAAGTATTTATGTACTCCTATTATTACAGACCCTGAAACTAAATTACCTAAATTACACCATATTCAACATAATATTATTATATTTATTAAAAATACTAAACAATATGAACATATTAGAAGCAAAATAGTAGCTGTAGATATCCACTGTAGAGCTTGTGAAAAAGTTTGTCCAGGGAAGTATTGCCACCTTATCTAATTCCTCCGGTTTTGAAGGGTAAGTCTGTTGGTGAAATTACAGGCACATGAGACTTGTCAACTTATGTCTCAGGGTGACGGGCTCAGTGGGAGTGCCCCTAAGATTTTTGCGATATAAAGCACTGAGTGGCACTGCGACTCTATGGCCAGGCGTGTCGTTTACCGCCAGTCACACGACTTTTTCCTCCCGCGACTGGGTATTAAAAATATATATAATAAATAATGTGTAGAAAACTAGAAATGTAATTTTATATTATATTATGAAAAGGGAGGATGAACGAATTGTGGATGTGGCGGAAATGCCATTGTTGAGATCGATGTGTGGAGTGACGAGAAAGGATAAGATAAGGAATGAGTACATCAGGGGAAGTGGCACCAGTGACGGAAAAGATGAGGAGTAATAGGTTAGCGTGGTATGGACATGTCATGCGGAGGGAAGAATGTCATGAATATAAGAGGAAAGGAAGGCCAAAGAAAAGATGGATTGTGTGAAAGATGACATGGATAAGAAAGGTATGAGTATAAAAATGACGGCTGATAGGGGAGAATGGAAGAAAAATACATGTTGTGCCGAAAAAGAAGTTATGTATATATTTTTAACAATTAATATTTCATAACGTCTTTTTTAATTTTTGCGTGTCGCCGAGCTAGATAAGCTGCACCTGTGACTAACCTGTTTATTAACTTTTATTTAACCAAGTCTAATGCAAATATCGTGACGTCCTTAATTTACAACAAACTACTAGAAAATATAAAATCACTACCTCAGTATTTTTTTTTGACGACCTCTGTGCTCGAGAGTATTCCACCTCCGTCACTACAGAGGCACACGCTAAGTGAGGCAAATTCGAAGCCTCCCAATGGGCCTACACGAGCGGGCGGGCCTTCATTGCTCAAGGTCAACTTGCACCGCGAACAGCTCCAGAGTTTTAGCTAAAAATGATGAAATGTGCGGTAAATGAGTGTAAAAATACGTCAAACAAACATAAAATAGATACTAACATCACATTCCACAAGGAAGTAAGGCGTTTCAACTTGTATTTTTATATAAATATTCATTAAAACCGAAAATTAACCTACTACTAAAACTAGCCTACATAAATTTGATTTTTGCCTCACTTGTGACAGTTCGTTTGATATGAAACTATTATTCTATGCGTTATTAAGATTATATTAAGATTATAATGTTAAAACTATGATGTTTTATTGGCAGCTTTGTGACTATTCACTCACTCAGTTCGTACTATGACGCGACTTTAACATTAAAGTAATATTGTTCTTATGTCAAATTTAGCAATCTTAAAATAGTTACTCGGTCGCAGTGGAAACAATATTATTTTCGAATTTATTATCTAAATATTGATTTTTAGTGATTAAAAGTTAAGTTGAACTTATTTTTTTTTAATTTAATAGTACATAGAAAATAATTTCTCGTTAAATAAAAATGCGCGATGTTTATTTTGTAAAATTATGACAGCGACATCTATATGCTCCTTGGTGACACTAACAGTTGACACTAGATTATAATTCCCAATTCACAGCGTGACTATCAAGGCTCAGCTTGTTTTATTTCTTTTTCTTCATGAAAATGCGGATAATTGAAAACAACGTAATTTTAATAGATTTTATTATTACATACTCTTCTTTTTTAACGTTTAATATTCTCTGAATGTAAATAACATTAAGTACTTAAACATTGTACTACGATAAGACTATACTATAAAGAGATGGCATTATATAGTTCATATAGCGTTATTTCTTTCCTATTTTTAGTAAGGAATAGACAATATTGGGAATCATCCGTTCTTTCAATCGCTTTAACAATAATACATTACTTAGTTGACAGGTTTGTCATAGTACGAATAAGAATAATATTATAATAAGCTTACTTTAAGCTTACATTGAAATAAGATGGTTTTTGGAAAAGTTAGGGTAGGCCCCCAGGTTACATTTCAAGGACAAAAGTACAACGAGTGCGGTAGAAATGGGGTTTTCGAATGTAGAAAAACTAACTTTTTTATATTATATCGGATCTGTCTGTGGTATCGTCGTTGTTCCCAATTTCCATAACACAAAACTTTAGTTACTTTGGAAACAGAGCAATGTGTGAAGTGTGTGATATTGTCTGATATTTATATTTCTATCTAGTTATTAGTCACATAAGAAAATGCCTGCATAAGATAGTCCGTCTTTACAGTACTTACGTATATAAAGTTTTAAAGTACAAATTCAAATTCAAAATCATCTGTTTAGATCACCGTTTAGTAGCAGTAGAGCTCTGTGTGACAGAGTTCGTTCAGGGAAGTAGTTTTATATTATAAAAATAGTGATAGACTTCACTATAATGCTAGGAATAAAAATAAACTAGCTGTTCTTTATAGTCTTCAGAAACTTACAAATTAATTCAAGGTGCAATTCACACGCTTCTATAATAAGATTCCCGTTCATAATCAAAATTTGCTATTTATTTTATTTTTGAAGTTTGAAACAGAAATGAAACAAAAAAATTGTACTAAACAGACTCCTGCATACTCGAATGACAAAAATTCGTGGCAGTGACCATGCAGGTATTTTCAATCTAAGGTGTTCAAAATAATAACGCACACACTCAACATACGCGAAACCCTGTGTCGCGGGTGCCATGGACACACTTTGACAATCACACATTACACCCAAACTCACGAGAGAAATAAATGTAGGCCATACAAATAAAATGCAATTTAACTGCCTAAAGTTAAATATTATAAATGGTTAAATGTATTCAAATGTAATCATATTTACGAAGAGCAACCCCTGGAGTTTCTTGTTCATTCTTTTCAGGGGAATCTGCCTTACGAATGAACAGTAGAGTTTAATCAGTATGAGGATTTCAAGTGTAATTTGCTTATTTACTTTATTAAGCAGGTTAAGCTCCGCTGCATACGCAGTCCGCCGAATACGTGAGCTTACCGATGTTCGTACTGCTAGACTAGTTTACTTTAGTTACTAATGTCCTACGGGATTCTCATGTGGGGTAAAGCGGCAGATATACAAACCATATTTGTGTTGCAAAAACGAGCGATTCGTTCTGTGTACCGTCTAGGCTCTCGGGTTTCTCTCAGAGAAAAGTTTAAGGAGACTGGTATCATGACTGTGGCATCACAGTACATTTACTCAAATATTTTATATGCTCGTAAAAATATACATAATTTCAATAAAAAAGAAGATATCCATAATATTAACCTTAGAGCTAAGTCCAAACTCATGGTACCACGATTTCGTTTAACCAAGGTAAACAACTCTTTTATGGGGAACTGTATACGTTTTTACAATAAGATTCCGGAGCATATATTAAGTTTATCATTTCCTAAGTTTAAAAACTACATTAAAAATATTTTGATCGAAAAATCATATTACAAAATTGAAGACTACGTGTTAGATAAAGATGTATGGAAAGACGACACGGCTCCAGAATCCACACAAATTTGATTCAAAGTGTATTCCATAGCATTTAAGTTTATTTGAAAAGAGCAAGCCCTTGAGTTTCTTGCTCGTTCTTCTCAGGGAGGTCAGCGTAGTGAACGAGCAGTAGCTTAAATGTGACGATTTCAAGTGTAAATTTATTTTACCTATGGAATAAATAATCTTTGACTTTGACTTTGACTTATTTATTTATACTTTTATTATATATTTATACTGCCACTGCGCCCGTCACCCCGAGATATAAGTTGCACCCTTAACCCTTCAAAGCCGGAACGCAGTAATGCTGACATTACTGCTTGGCGGTAGAACTAGGTAAGGTGGCAGTACTTCACTGGACGAATGCTTTCACAAGGAGCTGTACTTCTTCTAAAATATATAATACAAATGAAAAGTATTCGTATTGCGTTACTGAACAAAGACGCAAAGTGTACATTTACATCATAATAAAAATTTCAAAGCATTTTACGTAATGCACCGAGATTCACTGTCACCGCATTATCAAATTCGTTTTTTCCGTCAATCGATTACGGCCCATTACGAAACTGTAGCGGGCCGAGGAAAGCTAAAAAGCGCAAAAACAATCAAAATAAGGAAAACAAAAAGCACTTGGAATGTTCCGATTTGCGACGTTTCGTCGGAGGAAATGAAAGTAAGCACGTGCACTGCGAAAATAAATTGCTAGGTATTTACAAAGTTTTCATATCGATTTCAATAGCATTTTCACCATTTTGAAACACTGTTAGTGGTGACCATCGAGTATATACCCATAAAAAATAGAAAGGAAATAAGGGTCTTCCATTCCTGGCAACTCATCAGTCAATTGGTACTGATATCATTATAAGTAATATCCACACTCGTTTGCGCTGAAATCACAAATTAGAAAGCTGAAATAGTACAGCGCCAACAACTGACCTGTGTGTACGTCTCCGTATATTCCAAAAATATTCTGTATTTATTGTAATAAAGATAATATCTCTAACTATGCCGTGCTGTTTTATTCGGTGGTGTGGGAAAAACAGCAAAACATCTAATTACAAAACAAACGGAATCACATTTCATCGGTAATTAAATGTTAAATTATGTAATTTTTCAATTTTCGTTCATTATTGCAAAGCTCAAGTTAAACTGGTCGATTTGAAGTGAAACAATTGACGATACTCGTCAATTGTTTCGAATGCTGGCCAATAGGAGCGGAGTTATCACCGTAATTATATGGCAGAATAGTTTTCAAACAAATTAAATGATATTACGTTTCTATTTCTGGTTATATACTCGATGGTGGTGACGCTATATATGACAAATATTTGCCTTCGATAGTTCCAGGAGAGCTGCGAGATAGGTGAGCTCGCAAGTAAAAAGAAAGGGAGACCGTGCTAACACCAACCTAATAATAATAATAATAATAATGGGTTAATTCCAGTCAGGCTTTCTAACAGCTTGAGGCGATTGGATTTCTGTGGCATGTCGCTTCCAGCACAAATGCAGAAGGCGGTCCTGCTCGGTACGGCGCGTATTGTTTGTCGGTTCTTAAACCTGACCACCTCTCCCATTAAAAAATAAAAAAATAATCTTTTAGGCCTCGGGAGAGGCGTAAGTATAAAATAGATATAATAATAATAACGCAACACACTCATAGCCCCGCAAAAGGGATACCTGGTATCGCATGCCATAGACACACACACAGACAACCACAAATTAAACCCAAATTCACGAGAGAAATAAACGGCCATACACATATTTCTCCCGGCCTGGGAATCGAACCTAGGACCTCTGCGCGGCAGTCCAGCATGGTAACCGTTCGACCACGAGGCAGTTCAATTCAACCTTCAGTAGAGCTAACGCGATATAACGCAACTAGCGCGAGAACTACATAAGGCACTTTATTGTGCTAGCCCTACAGATCCAAATGTCCAAGAGGTTGACGATCACACCGGTGCTTCACATTTATATGTGGGCCGACCACAAGTAACGCTACCATGAAAAATTGCGGTATCACGGCTCAATGCAAGGCGGAGGCGCAGAAAGATGATATTCTATTCTATTTCTTTAATAGGCTTGGGCAAGCGTCAGTTTCGATGTTACCAGTTAATATCAATCAATCAAATCAAAAACGCCAACGATTAGGCAGCAGCAAGGTATTCATTTTTAAATGAATCTCTTCGACGGAATGCTGTTCAAGAGATCACACCTGGGCTAAAAATAAACAATTACACAAACAACCAACTAAAGAATTATATTATTAGAGCATATAAAATCACACAAAATGTTAATAAAGGGAGAATACACATAAAGAAGGAGGGATTTAAGGTTAATAGGACGAGGAATGAAGGAAGGAAGGAAGGCAATTTAGGACATTAAAAGAAAATGTGATCAAGGGTAGGATCCAACCCACATTCACACAAAGAGTTGTCTCGGACACGGATTTTATTAAAACAAAACAGATTGAAACCACCCAACATGTATGGAAACCAGCCTGTGCAAATAACCACGCCCTGATAGGTTCCGTCCGAACACACTCCTTGAACAAACGATGTACGTCCTCAGAAGTCCCACACACTTCGCAATTCGGTGAGTCTCCCGCATCGAATACAAAAATTTGTCAAAAGGAATGTGTCCGGGAGCTCAGCTGTCCATAGCTGTGCGTTACAGACACCGTATGGCTCTCTAGGACGCTACAGTACCAAAATCTAACCTGATATTATTATTATTATGAGCCTGTTCTGTCCCACTGATGACTGATAAAAAAAATCTCTTTACTTTCCTATTACTTCAAGAAAAATAATTCTAACTACATCTTCTTCTTCTTCTTCTTCCTGTCCTTATCCCACGCTAAAAAAAAGGTAGGGTCGGCACAACACGTATTTCTCTTCCGTTCTCCCCTATCAGCCGTCATTTTTATACTCACACCTTTCTTATCCATGTCATCTTTCACATAATCCATCTATCCAACTCGCAATCGTCAGTCTTACTTCCCGGACTCGCTTCTTACGTTGCACTCGTCCCTGATGCAACACCCCAACAACAACAATTCTAACTTTATCTATGGTTTAAAATGGTCACATCTTTCGTAGACAATCTTTATGGACCTGGATTTTAACCTAAAATACGTTTTTTAACTCGTTCATAATCAATCTTTCCTGTAAATAAAATGCTATAATGCTGTAAAATGGATCGGCAAGAAGAAATATGACCTAACGTTGGCATATTGTTAACCGCGAAACATAAATGTAACATTTTGTTTAATTTTCACAAGTTCCAACAAACAAAGATACATTTTATCTTATCAGTGAAATTGATGAATTAAAAAATGACAGTCGTATTCAGTTGAAATCGCGTCGAAACAAAAAACTTCATCAATAAGACATACTAGGAACCCCGTGTAGTGTTGTGGCACACGAGTAACAAAGAACGTATTACATACCAATATTGTACCGATGGATAAAAAAAAAACAATCAATACTTTTCCTCTTTCTCTCCGTTAAATATAAACCGGTTGGTTTATGATGATCTTGTTTTATAATTTGTTTTTCTTATGATTGGACACTAGAACTTGTAGAAAAATGTACTTCGACTCAGCTATGTATAAAATAACTCTTTGAACCTTTTTTTCAAATTGGCTTAAAGATTTAAGACATCCAAATTTTTGAGATGCGATGGACTAACAAACATTAAAAGCTAAAACACTGTAATAGGGTCATATTTATTTAAGATATTTTATAGAACGAAAGGGCGATGTGACTTCACGAATCAACATAGAATTAAAATGCGAAAGATTATATATACTATTAACTAAAATTGCAGTGTGAGTTATTATTAAAAAATATCTTTTGCATTATTTCATCTTGTAAAGTAAATAATGTTTTCATTCAGTTGACCTATAAATGGATGAATTATGTTTTTTTACATTTTTCACGATTGCTTCAAATTGAACTAGAAACTATTTTTTCCGATCCATATCGTGAATTTTTTTACGGTATTTAGCCGTGACCATGGGACCTGTAAAGAGTCCAAAACTTTAAAACGTTAAATACTTGAAAAAACAAACATAAGCGATTTACCTCTACATTCCAAAAAATATTTCGATATTTTTTTACTTGTAATGTGGTCTACAAAAATAACCATAACCACTTTACGAAAATTAGAATACTGTGGTTTTCTACATTTTAGAAACTAGACAATTCTGGCTAAACGTTTTAGACGTTTATTTTCATTCTTGTTTATTTTCATCTGTCACAATCATATTACAGTAGATGTTTTGTAACATCTAAGTATAAGGGAAATGCTGCGTTAGTAAAACACGTGAAAAGTATGTGAATCTGCATTGTCTGCGCGTACGCAGTACATCTGTAATTGACTCGGAAATTGTTTACTTTGTGCTTTTTTGGAGTGAGTGACAAACGATTGTAACGAGATGACGATTGTCAGGAAAAAAGTTTTAAAATACAAAATAAAAATGTTATTTCAAATAACAGAACTTATCTAATTAGTAGTAGCAGTAGAGTTCCTCGTGAACGAGTTCGTCCAAGGAGGCATTGTGTGCGCATTGCTGTGTTCCGGTTTTGAAGAATAAAGGTACTGGTGAAATCACATGCACGTGGGACTTGTCAACTTACGTCTCACGGTAACGGGCGCAGTGGAAGTGCAACTCAATTCTTTGTGATGTAAAGCCCTGTGTGGCACTGCAACTGCCATGGACAGGCGTGTCGCTTACCATCAGTTACTGGTTCCTTATTAACTGATAAACTGTCGGTTAATACACCTGATGGTATGTAATATAGTCCTCATTGATTTCGATTACAGCGACCCTTTGAATGGAAAGGTATATAATAACCAGACATCAAAACGAAAGGGTAAAAAGTTGCCCATTGGTATTCTACAGGATATATCAAGGAGAGTGTACGTCTTCACCTTTCCATCATAGGGGACCAGACGTATGGTGGGGTTCCACATCTATGTTGTGAATATTCCTAGGATTCGCACTTATTCCATATTTATAAGGCGAACGACTATGGAGTGGAGTTTGCTACCTGCAGATTTGATTCCTGAATGCTCAACTTGCGCCTTTTCAAGCGAGAGTGAATTGGCATTGTTTAGGCGTGCATGCTCCATCTTCGACAGCTGTTAGCGTTATACAGAGCGCAAGTCCGATCTTGCATAGGGTATTGCAGTCACCTGTGGGATAACTCAGCGAAATATCAACTAGAGGCTCTTGACTCGGTTAACTTATTGATGACGATAAACTTGAATCTAAACTTCATAGTTTAGCCGACCTGCGCAAAGCTGCCTTTCTGTCATACATCTTATTAAATAACACGTTTGTTTAGTAAGTAGACTGAATAGGCCAGTCTAACAATTGCAGCTTTCGGGAACCACAGATGCAGATAGTGTATTTCGTTCTTTTGCCTTTCGCGTCAGGAAGGATGAACAAAGTATATTAGGTGTAGTAAGGTGTCGTCGTGCTGAATAAATGTCTGAATTTGAATTTTAATCTAAACTTGAAGATACAAACTTTGTCTTCGATGAATAAGCAATAGATTGTATTGAACGAGAGTGTGTAAGTGGCCATTGTGCAAATTTTCTCGTAACTCGAGTAATGCCAGTATCGATATCTTGTTGTTTATATGACAGCCGTTGATTGTGTAGCTAAGAGAAATTTATTTCTTTAAAAGCTATACGAGTGTGTAATTTAAGTTACTACTTATTTACTAGAAAATAATAATGCTAGCATCAGTTATAATTACATAATCAAACAAAGAGTTTGTCCAAGGAATTACTGGCGTCCGCGTGTCATTTACCACCAGGCGCACGATTTCGTCGTCCCATTATAAAAAAAATACCGGTAATGCTCTGATGGGAAAACGCCTGCGTTTTAATTTAGAAACCGACGTCTCGAATCCGTATGGTGACACGTACCTATGGCTTAATCTCTAAATGATGTACATTTGTAAATGTTTAATTGCAGTTAACGATGAAAGAAAATATAGCGATGAACCCTGCTTTTCGAAGGTTCACCATCCTTGGAAAACAAAACAGGAGCGTGATGGACTATGCCCTAAGCCCTCTCCTGATTGGAGATCCATGCCCAACAGTGAGGCGTATAATGGGATTCATGATAATGATTTTGAGTTCAACAAATTTCAACGTTACATTTATGCCGATACATTGATGTGGACTTTCAATAATAATGGCAGGTACCTCTCGTGAGCGAGCGGCGCTTTAAATGTGGAATGAAACCTTTTTTGACACGAACAAATTGCGATCACTGATTCGCCAAAATTTAATTTAAACTATTGATGTACAGTTGAGCACGACACACTTTAACATACCAAAAGCACCGAGCCGAGTACGTGGCTCGTGTAGAAGTCGCTAAATCGATTTCATACTCAGGAAGGTCACTGTCACAAGATGTAAGTAGGGGTTCAAGAATCTAATCCTATATCATGAATCCACACATCTGCACTAGGGAAGATCTCAATGCGGTCTCAGATAGTTCAGTCAAGATGGCTTTATGTCAATAAATAAATAATACTGAGAACAAAAGATGAAGATACGTAGGACAAACGCGAAGGGACTCCCACAGGGCTCTACTCGGACCTTTTTATTTTATTATCGAAAAATCTGTAAACCCGCCTGTAACTGTAACAGACTTTGCTGTACCAGGTACCGTTGCAAAGGACAATTACCAGAACAGGTTTAGCGACCACGACGTAGGTGCTCTATATGAATAATATTTTGATTTCGTTTTTGGTAACCACTAAGTGTTGTTTAGTAATCTTGATAAACAAGAGGGGTAGTACCCTAAGAATACGATTTCAACTTGTTTCTTTAATTGATAATGAACTACCTCCGTAGCCGAACGGTTGCCATGCCGGACTGCCACGCAGTGGTCACGGGTTCAATTCCCAGGCCGGGAGAAATATGTGTATGGCCTACCTACATTTATTTCTCTTGTGAGTTTGGGCGTAATTTGTGGCTGGCTGTGTCCGGGGTGTGCGGGGCTATGAGTGTGTTGCGTTTAAAAAATATGAAGCGACCGGTAGCGGGCCTCATAGCCTAAAACACAATAAACTATAAATCACTAGGTTCAAAATAAAAAGAGAAGAAAATTTTTCTCTTTCACTACGTCCCTCTACGGAAAAGTCAGTTTCATTCGATTGTTATTAGAAATCTTCCTCTTCTTTCTTTTTTTATAGCTGTTCTCAAGCATATTAGTGTAGGCGTCCTTCAGTTTCTGCCACATCTCTCGATTCTGTATCACCTATATGCTATTCAAACCCGCCGCTTTCTTTATGTCATCCTTCAAATGCATGTGCGGTCTCCCTCTGTGGTATTATTAAAGACATTTTAGTGAAATTTTCGCTTTCGTGTTCTGTAATAAATACGTCAAGAGATTATCAGCTTATTTTATAGTAAGAGATATATTTCATTTCTAAAAGGCATATGTTTCAATGTCAACAATTCAAGACAATTCCTCGCGTGCTCAAAACTACGCAACCACGATGCCACTTCGCCTTAAGCAAGTCAGAAACAGCTTTACGGCCATGTAACAGTAGTGAAAAAGAGGCTGTGTGTGAGCTCGGACGACGCTAAGCATGAATATAAATCTTTTTGTGACCAGATCAATCGATTACGACTCCTTAACGCTCTCGGAATGTTAGGTTATTATCTTAATAGCTATTGCTTACCAGTCAGGATAATAGCTAGGATAGCTCCTGTATACCTTCTGCATTGAATTCATCACTTCCCAATTCTACGGAAAGAAATAATAATTAAATTTTTATTGAATTGATATTCAATTATTTTTTGTGAAATTACTCCACTAGTTTGTTATAAAATTATTAATACAAAGATCGAACACTCAGAAAAAATTCCTTCGATCCGGTCGGATTCGAACCGACGTCTTCTTGCATACCGTGCCAGACGCTATACCAACTAAGCCACGGAACGAACCAACGGACCTCACGAATTTTTCTATGTGCTTGCGTCGTGTCTTTGTACTTGGTCTTTCAACGACTTTTTAGTCGTAATGCCATCTATGAGAAATCTATGACAGATTTATCACCCAGTTAGTACCTTTACAGCTACCTAAGTACATCTTCTATCTTTGTATTAATAATTATAAGAAATAATAAATTTGACAAGTAACTTAGAGCATTGTAAAGACACAAATTTTAATCGGAGTTGCAGATGTTGTAGTAGTAGTTAGTTACAATAAATAATTATGATACCTTTTTGTAATACAACATCTGTGGCTACCTTAACAGTAGTGTTTCATTGTTATAAAACAATAAGTTTCGGTAACACTTGTCTCGCGACATGTAAAATGATACCTACCGTTTACCAGTTCGCCGTTATTCGCTGCGCTTGCGATGGTGTCAAGGCTGCTATTACTTACTTTTACTTTTTAATGCGCCTGTGCTTGATATTCTAGGTAGGGTCAATTTTTGAAAACATAATTTTTTTCGACCTCGGTTGCCTGAATTGAATATGTGCTTGGTTCGGTTCTCAGTAGAACCAATTCGGCAATTTACTTTCCAAAATTGGTTCTGGTTTGAGTGTTCTAAGTACTGCCCCGGAGTGAACTCCGTGGTTCTGGTCCGGTTATTCATAGTACAGGGAATTTCCAAGTTTGAGATCAGATAATTGGTGTGCGCATTCGGTACATAGCTAATATTAATGTCATTATAAAGGGATCCTTAAAAGGATTTGATTTGCCTGTAAATCTGACGTTGTCCTATATATCGTCTGTCGGCTAAATTCGTAAACGTCGTAATTTCCATTAATATAAACTTTTGAGTACACACTAAACACAGAAATTACTAGAAATAATTATATGACAAGCTATGATTAAACTTTTATTTAATAACTACAAAAGCTTCTAAAAACTATATTTGTTACCCTTGAAGAGGAAAAAAGGGATGTCGTTCAAAAACGGAGTTACGAGGATTTAGTCAACGATATGGATTTCAACTTTCTTCTAAGAATTTTCTTTTTTGTTTACCAAAGGTCTTCAAGAAATTTTATTTTGAACTTATTATATGAAATTAAATTTTAAAATAATGTTCTTTGAGAGCTAGCCTACTAAAATAACGATTACTCTGAATCGAGAAATTGACAATTTGAATCAATATGGTAACATGTACTTTTGATGTTTTAGTTACGTACATTTATGAAGGTTTAATAACAACTTCAGCTAACAGTGAACAACAACATTAGAAATGTAAACCTACACATCGAAGAAGTTCTCAACCCATAAAAATGTTATGACAACTCATCGTGGCCCTGGCTTATATTCTTGGTTCATAACCTCGCTTGGTTCACAACGCCTTGGCGTTCCCTATGAGTTCAATAAACTAATTTCTCTACTTCCTCCATTCTCCGGAAAAGTGTAGCATAGCAGAAACGCGAGCCGGATGGCTTTCTCCGGGGTCAGGGTTCGATGCTTGGCGATGAAACGATACTGACACTGCTTTTATTAGATGTTCATTATTATGCATTAAATGTCATCCTGTGTTTAACAGGCTATGAGCTGAAATGCGTATTTATTCAAGTAGCTATTATTTTACTACTGAAAAAAACTACTTCTGAAAAAGGCAGGCAGTACTGGCACCACTGCCGCCATTACTGATATCATACCTGTTTCAGCTTTGAAGGATAACGGTGTTGATGACTACAGACACATGCTTATCAACTTCATGTCTCAGGGTGACGGGTGCATTGGCAGTGTCCCTCAGGTCTTTGCGATTTAAAGCTCTGAGTGGCACTGCACTGATATGATTAGGCGTGTCGTTTATCATTCCCGATCCCTCACTTGATAAGCATACAAAGTAAATTCCATAACATACGTGTATACTATAAGTTAGTATTTTATACAAGTTCATCCCTCAATAAATAAACAATTAGAACAAAAATTCAATTACAGCTAATCAGGTTGCATACATGCCTCTTGAGGGATTCTGATACTTTAGTGTGTAACAGAATGGTCCCTGGAGCTCTCCTCGAGCCTTTCTCCATCATTACCTTAAGTCTTTCCTTTAGAATGATTGCCTTTACGTAAGCTTCTAAATACCTCATAAAGTATGCCCATTAGTTTATCATTTGTATCCGAAAGTTGACATTAAAGTTTAAAAGAAGTAATACGTCTTTATAACGATCTTAATTGGATAGTTACATAATATGTTACGACATAACACAATTATAATGTAATTTATTACAGCGTGATATAAATCAACGGATATTCTACCACGAGACTCATTCTCCGGAAGACTTATACCATCAGACCATTTTGTTATAATGCTTAGAAAAGATGCCATTATTCAGGAATTCTAATCTAATTTTACGTCTTATATATTGGATGAGGAACCAGATATCACAGATTGAATTTCCTTTTAGTGTTCAAAAGTGACACAGTCACGTAACCGGAAATGCTAATTGAGATTTTGTAACATTTTTAACCGACTTCAAAAAGGAGGAGGTTCTCAATTCGACTGTATGTTGTTTTTTTTTCTTTTTTTTTGTATGTATGTTACGCGATAACTCCGGTATTTGTGAACCGATTTTCATGATTCTTTTTTTGTTGGAAAGGAGGTACTTCCATAGTGGTGCCATTTCATTTTGAAGAAAATCATCCACCTCTAAGAGTGGCTGTTCACGCGTGAAGATTTATTTTTATAAATAGTGCCTAACTTTAATTTAGGAGCAATTACTTTTAGCAATTATTTAGTTGATTTTGCTATTTCTCCAATTCAAGGCGTTTTTCTCTCGATATACTTTGAGTAGTGTCGTAGTGAGAACCTATTTTTATTATCTCCAGTATCAAGTCCTGTATAGTGGCGAACTAGGGAATATTTTAATGAAACTTTGCAAATAGACGTAATTCCACGTACTTTTGAGGTCGGTATTTTTAGTACTCTGTACTGAGATTATCACTATTAAATACTGTTAACTTGAATCTATTGATTTAAGATAATCCTTCGCCTTTAAAACTCCAAAGGGCAGCTTTCAATTTTGACGAAAAAGTACAACACAATGTAAAACTGAATTGGGTTAAATCTTAAGAAACTTTGTGTGTAGTTATTAATACGAACATCAAACGTCTTCCAGTAAACCATGTCAGACGCTATGCCAATTAAGCCACGGAACGAAGTACCCCTCCTTACAAATTTTTCTATGTACTTGTTGCAGATCTTTCATAATTACAACAGACTAGTGGAGTAATGTCACAAAAATAATAGAATACCGCCGTGGTCAAGCATCCTAACATCCATTAAAAACTTACAAATTACAACTTTGTGTTTGTCAAATTTGTAAATTACGTCCAATAGTGCTAAATTGGATACCGTAGACCATTAAGTCCAATAGCAGTACAGGTCTTTGCGTAAGAGTTCCTTCAGGAAAATACGGCTACCATAACTATGTCTGCGGTAATGTTAGCAGATGAAACGAAAAGGTGCATGGGATTTTCAACTTTATGTCTCAAGATCCCGTCAGATCTTGTGGCACTGCAATGTTATGGGTACGCGTGTCACCTACCATCAACCGCACGCCTTGCTCCTCCCGTCACTTAGCTTAACTTCGTCACTTTTATGTATGTTTTTGTGCTTTATATAAGTAGATATGCCTCGTATAAGCATTCTTTGATGCTTTGAACAGTGAAATCACTAGTCATTTACAATCCATCTATTAGTTATCCAATTGAATGCTTACAATGGTTCTAAAGTGCCTAAACTCTCGTTAAATCGACGCTATTTAAACCGGTAACGTGGCAATTATTACCGAGAAAGTACTTTATAGAGTTAACCGTGAATTGTAAAATATTACCTTAAAGGCTCGTGCATTAGGTAAATTATATATTACTATACATTGTAGTTGTAAAAGTGTATTGTTAAATTATAGCCTTCCTTGTGGTCCATCAATGTAAACGAAAAGACTTAAGTAGAGTATTTAGTAAAATCCAGCTTTAGCTGAACCATTTGTTTCGTCTACATACCTTTTACCACCTTAGTCGCTTAAATTTGCATGTGGAGTCTCTTTCGAAGTTTTATTCGAGGGAATCATCGCCGATGGACAATGTGGTGCTATAGTGCATGCGTGCGAGCTGTTTTAGTGTATCTTGTATCATTTAAACAATTTCACTTCCCGTTGGGACAGGTTCCATTTTGAACTCAAAAATGTAGAACTACACATGTTCTTTTTTACATTCCGTATTGCTTTTTCATATCCTTGGTAGGTAAATAATGGAGAAGTTTCTCTTGATACGAAAACCAAAGCCTTTCAAAGTTTAGTCGCAATTCGATTTCTATACAAAGATTCATTGACATTGAAAATTACCCTATTTTTTATGGATCAAAATCGCATTTTTCAAACAAGTCAACCTTTGTCACCCGTGACCAAATCTATAAAAAGCCCAAACGTTGGTTTTTGAAACGCGATAAGTAACCGCGAGAACTTAAGATGTCGATGTATTCGTTAAAATTCCAAAAAAATATTGCAAAACGTAAGTCCATGTACTAAAATGTTTAAAAGGGAAAGTATTTAATAACAATCAATAAATGTTTACGAAGAGATTATTGTAATTTTAACGACGTAGTGATAAGTGCCTTTAATTATTGTAGGCAAAAGGTATTCAACTTGTGTTAAATTAAAATATATCTTTTCAAACGTTGACACAAGCAACGTTCATAAACACTCGACATATTCTAAGTTTACACTTAAGATCACTAAAGTTATACAGCTGCACTTATGCGATTACGCAAGTTATGATCTATAGATCATACGGCGAGTGAAAGTGTAGATCATGATGTCGTTGATGAGGTCAACGCTTTCTGTCAACTTACGAGACGTACAGTGTCATTTGATTATGGAACTATGTTTATAGTTCGTCCGCATTTTATTAATATTGCTGTACATGTGCGAGACGAACTGTGTCTTCAGACTAATAATGTATTTCTGTAAAAATCCCCCATGATGAATTAAAGTCCGGTACTGCTGGATAAGTTCACATAAAGATGGATATGTATTTTTATTTCACATATTAATTTATTGAAAAATTGACTGAATGATCGTTGTGTCTGGTCCCGATAAACGAGGTCTTATCATTGAGACAAAAACTTACAAAAGCTGTTTAAGGAAGTTTCCCTATCGAAACATAACCGAAAATATCATTTTGCGACGTAAGTGGAGTTATATATCAAAGGCGATAAAAATGGAGACTTTTGGACTTTCTAGTCGAGCAAAAGAGGAACGCTGAGAGTCGAACTATATTGTAAAGTTCCTACGCACAATCTCCAAAGTATGTACGACTGAAAACCGACAAAATCTTTGCTAATGAGCCCCTATACTTTCCGCTACATCTAATCCAAAGTAGCTAATTGGTAATTGGTATCAGTCAGAGTCGACTCAGAGGTGACAGCTCTCCAGTACTCCATGTACGACCGAATTTGCTCTTGATTAAGATTTAAAAGCTGTTCTGGTGTTAAGTACCGCATGACCCTGAAAAGAATAGGATAACAAGCTACAGTTAACCTGTCATCTTCAATAATAACTACGGCAGATGGACACGCGAGTGATATTAAGAATCGTTGTTTTCTTATCTTTTCAATTAAACCCACTTTCCCATTACTACAATCAATGCAATAATCCAGTTCATTAGCTTTAATGTTATCTTTGATCAGGAAGCAATTAGTCGAATGAGTGACTCGTAGCTTCCGAGCAATATCTTAAGATATATCTTGAGATTTGTCTCGACGAGAGTCATCGTTAGATTTTTTTTTTTTTGGTAAATTTGGGTCGGTGACATAGATATAAGAATAAATTTTTTTCTCTAGGATGATTGGTGCAACGATGTCATCCTCTTTGATTACATTCCATCTATTTTATTATTACTGTCAGTTGCTATATCTTACTGATCATTGGTATTTTATAATTTGTCATTTAATTCTTGAGCATACGAGCTCTTAAGTGTTAGTTTTATTTGAGCACATGACGTGACTCATCGTTTGTTAATCTCATCCGTCTCGAATGTATATTATAACATTCAGATACGTAATTCAGCTTACAAACCTTTATCTATACTCTGGTGTCGTATTGTAGTACGTACAAGACCTGACGATGGTGTTAGTTATCGCATTTAGTCGCCCAAGAGGTCAATGGCTTTTTGTAGATAGTTTTTTATAATTCCTTTTTCTTCGCTGTCTATTTTCTTTATCTCTTCTTTAATAATGCTGATTGCTTATCCATTCTTGTAATTCACTAGATCTTTTTATTGTTTATCTACCTGCGCGGCGGTAGTTCTTGCTCTGCCAACTTTATGTGAATGGTAAGGGTTGTAGTGTGTTTTATTTATGTGATCCAAAAAGGGCGAATTCAAAATCAAATATATCTTTATTTCACAGGTGACCAAATGGCACTTGCAATCATCATATTAATTGAATACTATTGCTATATTGACCTTGAATAATAATATGTTGCCATCTTGATTGCGCGATCTTCCCTTGTACAAGTATTAGGTCACAAGGGACATAACAACAAGTGCTCTATGGACTGTATTGGAACACTGCAGTGAAATCGGGTTAGACCAGCAACATAGTCCTAAAACAAAAGAAGAAGAAGAATACTAATGCCTAATGGGAGACTTATTGCTTCTCGATTGAGGGGTTGAGGGTTGTTTAGTAGAAATAACTCTCAAGGAAAATATGTCCGCAAAGAAATTGTATCAGACTAGATCGAGTGCATGTAGAACTGTTGCAATGTACGTGGGTAAACGAAAATAAGACCAGCCTAACAAGCCCCGCGTATCACACGGAAAAAATCTCGAAGCTGCACCGACGCGGCTCGTTACGAAACAGTCGTGTTGGATGCCCTTTGAGTGGACCACGTAGGGTCGATGCACTGAGCTTTTACTTACCATCATGGGGTGTCGGTAAAGGTGTACAAATAAATTTAAATAAAATTTAAATTGAAATAAATTTGAATTATATTATGTGCAACTGTTACAATATTTTGCGTTAATATT
Source organism: Hyposmocoma kahamanoa (assembly GCF_003589595.1). Lineage (NCBI taxonomy): Eukaryota > Metazoa > Arthropoda > Insecta > Lepidoptera > Cosmopterigidae > Hyposmocoma > Hyposmocoma kahamanoa. The sequence continues at coordinate 1,744,277 of NW_020654878.1, read as the reverse complement.
TATGTTTTGTTTGTAGTTGTTAATGATAACTGTAGGAGATTTGAATACAAATTCTGACGAAAGAATTTGTTTTTGGCCATAGGAATATGAATTAGAGAGCCTTCCACTGGAGTAAGCCGACATCATCGCAGTAAAAAAAGAAGAATAATGAATATAAAAAAAACTAAGAAAATTTCATTCTTTCAACATAGTGATCACTCGACAAGACCTTCTACTTATACCAATCCCAAATACGTCTCACTACTGGTCATGGATTTTAAAGCACATTTCATCACCCCATAGGCCAATGCAAATTGAATACTCCCGTCTTTACAACCCATCTATCAGATACCTAAATTAATAAATCTATCACAAGCCATGCGGACAAAGCAATTATTTCTTAACATAGCAACAAGAATCTCCTCATCGTCGTCAATGCATCATATATCTCACTGCTAGACACGGGTTTCCGCAAAATTGATTGATGTATAGAATTGATCTGAGAATCTTCCTCTTGGACACGGATTGCCATGGTCGATTTGAGGTCTTTATAAGGCTTCGGATTCAGGTTAGTCTGAGTAAGGATAATTTTGTCCAGTCCAGTGAGGATTTTCGGATGGTTCTGACCTGGATTGTTTGTGCGGTGCGATTCAAACGATGGCCCATCTCAAATCATGCTCTGCGTACCTTGACATCTGCATGCTTGAGAATTTACTATGGCAGCTACTATGGTATGGTATGGTGTAATAGGCTGTTGTCCGCAACTAGACGTCGTACTCGTGCTACACAATGTCTTCCTCCAAAAATATCAGCAACCTCCTGGGTTTTTCGAAGAATCGAAGCGACCTCGCCACTCTAAGGTATTTCGAGTTGTAGTTGCCCATGCCGGAGACGCGTTAGTTCTGGGGCACTGTAGTATAGTGTATGCCATCAATACGATAAAAAGAAGAATGCGAAATTCATAAGAACTGAATTCCTCTACAATTTATTTCCATGTACCTTGTTTACAAAACGCTTGGAATAGACTCTTGCGCACTTCGCTTAATAAAGCATAACAAAACGTCACTGTCCCTTTAATGTATTTCTTGCGTCACCACTCGTAAGTCACGTCGGAGGCACGCTACAGAATGTATTTTGACTGCATAATAAATCCACCATAGTTTTTAAGTTCGCTTGTTTAAAACTATACATGTGCTCAATTTGAACTTGCATGATTGTGTTAGCCAAAATTTAAATGATATTTTTTGAGTATTTTTTTTCTACTCCATAAAGTCATAATTATTGCAGTGCCATTCAGAGCTTTTAATCGAAAAGATCTTAGGGGCACTACCACTGTGCCCGTCATCCTGAGACGTAAGTTGACAAGTCCCATGTGCCTGTAATTTCACCAGCACCCTTACCCTTCGAAAATCGTAATGCTCACGTTACTGCTTAGAGGCAGAAATAGATAAGTATCAGTGGGTAGCTGTACATGTCAAGTGTGTTAGAACTGTACTAAGTTGTGGCCTAGCCTTAGCGAAAAGAAACAAGAGGCTCAGTCGATATACATTTATTAATAAGTAGAAAACTAAAATTCGTCCATTCCGATTCCGAGATTATACAATTCTAAACGATTCGGACCCATTTAGGATGTCACTTTTGCACTAGGTCCGATTCCAATCCGAGAAAATGCGAATATTCGGAGCTCGGGGTCTACTCTCGATTTCCGTTCGACATCCGTCCGAAACAATTACTGTCAAATAAGTAATATTCGATAAAATTAAAAGACAAGTATCAAGTATGAAGCTTTATTCGCATCACGCGTCTTTTCATTTGGTCAAGTATTGCTTATTTGACAGTAATTGTTTCGGACGGATGTCGAACGAAAATCGAGAGTAGACCCCTAGATACGAATCGGACGTACTTCGCAAACGCTCTTAGGGCCTATATACGTATATGATTTAAAAACAGTAAATCACGTGAAGTTTGAGTTTTGCACGAGGATGATTTATGAGCACGTCCTCTCGTTTTGAGAATTTTGATGGGATTAAAAAAGGACTTCGAGAACAATTCATATTTATAAAAGTAAGTGTGCAGGAACCCGTAAAGAGGTTGATAAAAATGACGATGAAGGTGGTCAGTATCGTTATAAGGTAGTTCGAAATGTAATTTACTGTTTGTAAGGTTTACTAATATAGTTTATAATAAATGCTAACATAATAGTTATGGATATTTGGCCGAATTAATCATTTAAATTTAACTGTAAAATATTTCTTTGAAGAAAGAAATATATAATAGTATATTTAGGAAATGAAACTATTTTTCCGGATTTAAATCGCGTATACTTGTTTTTTCAAACAAATCAACGTTTCGGGCCCTTTACAGGTACCATGGTTACGGTTGACAGGGAATAGGACCTATCTTTAGGCATCTTTTTCTGAAAATGCTGTTTTTGATATTAGTGTGTTTTGGTTTGACACGGTACATACGATCATATAAAAACATGAACCATATATAATTACGTCATAATCTCTACCAATCTCCGCCATGCGCTTGTTCATATCTTACGTCATTCTCCAATTACACTTTATTTCATATTTTATGCGGTTCAGTTGACACACAAAAAGTATGTTATTACAGTTGCATCATAGAAATCGAGTTATGAGATATGTATTTGAGGTTTTTAGCTTCCGCTTTGTGATTTAAATCTTTTATGTGAGATAATAAGATGGCTTCTTGTAACGTGAGGAGATTGTAAAGTGACTGATGTTACGTGTGTAAGCAGAAATGGGAACAGGCAGAATGGAATCTGAACTTCAAGTGATATTAAATAAATGACAAAGAATTAAACAAAACAGTTGTCACATGGGAAATTGACATGGTGAAATTACAAGCACATGGGACTTGTCAACTTATGTCTCAGGGAGGTTTAAAGCGCTGAGTGGCGTTGCAATATTATGGACAGGGGTCATGTACACCATCCACCATCAAGCACAAGTCTTGTTAGTCCCGTCACTTGATATTATAAAAAAAAAAGATTTCTCAGATCTAAATTCTTCACAGGTCCCATAGTAATGGCTGAGCAAGAAAAAACAAACATACAAGATTTGGATGCGAAAAAAAAGAGTGCGTGTATTTATAGCTGTTTGAACAAGTGCCTCAGAATTGTTCAGCATTTCATTACTTCGTCATAATCATATTCTCGTAATGGAGATACCAATCCCTGATGCTTAACTTACGATCCACTTAGAAATTGTAGCATTAGAGTTTCTTGTGAAAGAATTCATCCAGGGAACTACTGCCACCTTGCCTATGTCTATAAGCAAGGGTGCTGGTGAAATTATAGGCACGTGAGACTTGTCAACTTTCGTCTTAAGGTGACGGGACAGTGGCAGTGCCCCTCAGATCTTTACGACACAAAGCTTTAGTGGTACAGCTTTGGATAGATGTGTTGCTTACCAGCAAGAGCGCTTTTTCATCCTGTCGTCACTCGCTATTACAAAAAAGACTAGGTCCCGAAAAAGCTGCATTATTATTTATAAAGTGTAGTTTGCTTATCATATACTTTAATTATGAATCAATGTAATATTCCAACCATGACTTTTCTAACAGAATTATGTAAAACTTTGCTGTGGAAAGAATATTTTGATGAGAGATCCAAAGAAAAAGGTGTCTGGTTCAAAACAATTCAAACCGAGCCACTGCAAGTTCCGTGGATTGATAACTGTACGCTGAATAGACTTAGTGACGGCTCTGAGGTTGCGCTGCGGGCACATTCCTACAAATTTACCTTTTTGATGGGCATTACACCAGCTCCATATTATAGCCATTGTGGCGTCGGTGAGGACGTTCACCACGTTTTGATGGATTGTGTTCGAGCCGAGAGACTCAAGAGATAGTTGAGTGGTGTGGTTAACATATGACAGACTGGGTGATGTAACAGCATACTGGCCGTTTCTTCATCGAACGAACAAAAGATACTGTACAAAATATATTTATATAGTCTTAATCTAGGTTAGATGTATAAAATCTTACACGAATTCTTAAAGAACTCTTAAAATGTGAGACTATTATATATTTTTAAATTAATGATATTCCAATGATCACCAGCCTTGACCGGCAAATGTGGATCGAGTTTTATTTTCATAATGAATATTCTGAAAAAAGAAACCCTATTTTTTATATAATTTTAAGTAACGGTAAGAATGAACTGTAATCAGACTAACTTTGTAATTGGCTATTCAAATTTGTAATCGTACATTACAAATAAAATTTATAAAGCTATAGTGTTAGCTAATGATCTAATAAATAACTCTACGTCGATAGCAATAAGTCCAAGTAGCAAACTGACTACATAATACTTCCTAATAAAGAAAGTAACGTCGTAAATCAAATTGTCAATCAAATGCTTCGGAAATAAATTCTAATTGATGCAACAAATACGCAACAATGGCGGCGCGATAAACAGAAACAATGATTTATTGGTAGATGAACACGAAGCCGTGGCCGAGTGGAAAATTAACCTACTACATGTCATGGATATGATTAATTGAATTTATTTGCTTTCATACATCGAGTTTTTAGGTTTTCACGATTGTTACACATAGAAAATGAAACTATTTTTCATATCTGCAAGTAAACCACGAATGTATGTTTTTTTGAAGCGCCACTCAGGTCTATACAACCTCAATTATTTTGGAAAAAATATATAGTAAAATTAAGGATATACCGTGGTTACTATATAGTGTTAAACAGGATACCTAAAAATTTTCACGATAGATAAAAAAGCACAAACTTACCTCGCTATTTTACAATAAAACCGCTGTATTCAATAGCTGCTTTATATATTACATTTTCTTTATATCAACTGAAGTTAATAGAACTCGTATACAATACAATAATACACATTTTTCTAATGGCTCTAATCTTGTTAATAAAAAAAAAATTCTGAAATAAAGTCAGTGTCCCTCTGCCGCTCGACCTAAGCATAGTATTGGCACGGGAAAATGTTGAATTCAACCTTCTAAAAATAATCACATAAAAAAAATTCTTCATTACACTCCACAACAAAACAAACTATGTATATTCATCAGCGTAATTTAAATTCCAACCATAAAAACAAATTAAACCAAAGCCAATAAGGTTAGAATTTGAACAATACCCCTTAATTACGCGATCGTCGTAATCCATCGGTATATGACGTAACACGCAATCAAGAATTACGTACGTAAATTTACGTCCGGCGTTCCGCTTCCGAAATGATTTGACATGGTGGTTATTTAATTGCCGTAGATGTGTGTTTGTATTACATTTTTCGTTGTAAGAGCGGTACTAGTATAGTGGAAGAACGGCTTCTCAATTGAGCCTTGAGAGCATGTTTCTATTACTCTAATTTTTAACCGACATCAATAAAAGGAGAATGTTTCCAATTTTATATGTATGTTATGCAATAACTCATGAACTCACGGTATTTGTGAACTGATTTTAATGTTTCTTTTTTGTTGGAAAGGGGATACCTCAATATTGGTCGCATTCAAATTTGAAAAAAAAATGTTCCATCTCTATGGTTGGAAAATTCCCAAGATGAATCCGATTTCGCACACTTTCCGGCAACGGATTCCAATAAAATTTGGCATATAGACATTGACTTACAAATAAATGGACGACGGGTCTAATACAAAAACCACGAAAAAAATGTCTCAAGTCAACCTATTTAAACGTAGTGACATGTAAAGCCTTTAAATTGTAATGTCATCGCAGTACTGTCTAATTTTGCTTGCTTCGCTGTCAGTCGAACAAACGAAGACTAAAGCGTGAATGACGCTCTGTATACGATTTTAACGCCCTATAAGTTCGGACACTTTTTAGCGCGGACCCGACGTCCATATAATTGTAAGTCAATGCATATAGATGTTAATAATTCCACGAATGTTTGAGGTAGGTTTTATTACTACTGATTAATTAAAGTTTAGTATATATTTGAAATATTGCAATTTTTTTTAAAGTTTTTTTTATTGATTTTTTTTTCAATTATTTTTGTGATATTACTCCACTAGTTTGTTATAATTATTAGTACAAATATCGAACACTAAACGAAAATTCCTTCGACCCGGCTGGATTCGAACCAGTGTCTTCCAGCAAACCATATCCTGACATTCAATTTCAATTATTAAAGTGACACCTTTCGTCAATTGCTGGTAGCCGCAAAGGCACCTGGTTGAGTGAAGAAATAGCTTTCTCACACAGATGGCGCTACGGCAAATAAGTCGTAAAAAACCAGAAACAAAGATCTGCGAAATTTGTAAGGTCCATTAGTTCATTATGTTTGCTCGAAGACGTTGGTTCGCATCCAACCAGATTGAAGGATGTTTTTGGGTTCGATCGTGTTAATAATTGTATAATATGTGTTTAAGTGTAATATTAATTTTAAGTAGCAGAAAGATATATAGTCCAAAGAAGTATTGAGGGATAAAATCGGCAAGTTGTGGATTAAGTTCGCACGATGAGAGTTCAGTGCTTGTAAAAGTTCCGTACGTAAAACTTGGCTAAAAATGTCACCCCTCATAAAAGAACGGCGTAAGTCGTACAATGTAAAAATGTTTTGTATATTCCAATGGATATTTTAGTAGCATTAAGAATTCGTCGAGGAAAGTACTGCCATCTTACCTATTTCTGCCAAGCAGTAATGTGAGCAATTTGCGTTTTAATGGGTGAGGGTGTAGTATCCCTCAGATTTTTGCGATTTAAAGCTCTGAGTGACACTGCAACTTTTAGCAGTAGAACTCCTTGTGAAAGAGTGCGTCCAGGGTACTAACTACTACCTTACTTATTTCTGCCTCCAACCATTACTGTGTTCCGGTTTTGAAGGGTAAGAGTGCTGGTGAAATTACGAGCACATGGTACTTGTCAACTTATGTCTCATGGTGACGGGCGTAGTGGCAGTGCCCCTCTGATCTTTGCGATTTAAAGCTCTTAGCTGCACTGCAACTGTTATGGACAGGCGTGCTGCTTACCACTACGCACACGACTTGTTGATCCTGTCACTTGATATCATATAAAAATACGTATATTACCCCTAAGTAACAGTTTCGGTCCTTGAATTAAAAAAACCCATCCAATACCAAAAGGATGTCATTTTTCGAAAGCGTATTTTACGTTAATCATTCTTCTTCAAAACTTCCCTTTTGTCCATTCATATTTTCTTTTTCTCCTTTTTCACAATGGACCCTATTCTTTTTGTGACTCATTAATCATTGACAAAACAAACTGTTCGGTCACACTTCAACCGGATGCGCAAACGCTGGTTTTTGTCCCGAAGAAAGCACGTTACGACACTCTGTGTAATATAGATCTGCGCTACTTTCGATGGCAAAAAAGTATACAGCGGTTTTTGCTGTTGATTATTTCTGTATGCAATTCTTCTTGTGTATTACAAACACTGTATTATCGAGATGGTTAAATCATTATCCAGACATAGGCAGTAGGTGCATATCACTTAAACTTAGGAAAACAATGTATACGCTTTTATAATAAGATTCCTGTGGATATTCAAAATTTGTTTACGAGATTTATGATTATAGTGAAAAGCTTAAAAGCCTAAAAGATTAATTTTGATTTTTTAATGGGAGAGGCGGTATTCCCCGGCAATAGCACAGTCGGCCGGGGTCAGGGACTCAGTTCCAAGAACCGGCGAACAATACGTGCTGTATCGACCAGGACCGCCTTCTGCATTTGTGCTGGAAGCGACACGCCACAAAAATAGCCTCAAGCTGGTAACAAGGCTGACTGGAATTAACCCATTATTATTATTAGCACAATATATTTCAAGTCAGGCGGGAACTTGCTCTAGGTCCTATATTTTTAAACTTTTTAGAGGAAGATTTTCAATCCCAACCTTTTGAGGCAAATACTGCCCTGCTAAGCCGGAATACGTTATCTCTGAGATACGCCATTTTAGTTTTTTTTATACCATTCAATAGCTATAATAACTCGGCATCTTATGGTACAATAGAAATAGCGCTAACTTAAAATAATTAAAAAACCACTAGGAAGTATTTTTATTTATATTTATTTTATAATATCTCAATTTTTCTTTAAATTGCTAATAGATTTGGCGGTTTTCTTTATAATCAAAATAGCTGTATCTCACAAAGTAGGTATAATAGTACAATTTATGGATAATTTAAGTATGTCAATAAATCTATTAGTCAAAAATAAGTATAAATAAGTTATAACATCTTCAAAAAGATTTATTTTTGAAGGTGCAAAAACACAATTTACAAAAAGTCGTTTTTCTCAAAACTTACTCTGATTGAGATAGCACATACACATTATTGCCTTGGATCAACAGGGTGTCAACTAAAAAATTTGGACATTTTACATTGAAATGTAGTCCTATAAAAAAAATCTAGATCTTACTAATGAACAAGATCTTATAACGATCGGACATGAAATGGCGCGGGAGGCAGGGTAGTATCTCTAAACTTTTTGCACGTCTTGGCCCTAAACATTGAGCAACACAGTCGTCAAGACGTCGTTCGTTGAACAGGGTATTAAAACTAAAACGCGGCATGTGTTCATTATAATAAGTGTATTTTAAAAATATTTATTTCTAAAACGAAAACGATTATTTCAAGTACACCTTTTTTGGGACATTTTTTCATTGAATTATATGAATAATACTGTGTTCCTCAAACTTTAATCGAATTTAACATTATTCCTTCTTTCTTCAAAAGTATTAGGCATGTTTAGTTAAAACTGTGAATTGCAAATATTTTATATCCAAAACGGTAATATTATAGACCTCTCTGAATGATTTCAGGATTTTGTGAAAACTACGAAACTGAGAAAGAATAACAAGTACTCGAAAATACTGTTAAATGTGTAGGCTTTATATACATACAGATGAGGAGAACTAAATAACAATAGCCGCTGAAATAATGCTAGAAGAAATTTTAAAATTGCTCTCCTGAAAAATCCGTGTTTTTGAGATAATACCCTCTTCATCTAGACCAACGATATAGACTTACTGTTCTTAGCACGGCAGAATATTCAAAGTACTTTCACTCCGTGGGGCACCCTGCATGCATAAGATAGAAATGTTATGTTACAAAATGCACTAATTTTTTCGCCTTATTGATCCACGATTTCTCCGCCATCCATTGATAAATGCAATCTTTTGTCCTCGGAATAATAGTCTTAACTCTTTTATCTCGTTAACTTCAACTTTAACTCCATTGTTTGAGGTTACGTATAACGTTGATAGGTTAATTCCGAGGTTACGTTCGGTCGAGTTAAAAGTTATTGTTTTCTATGAACCGGCTGGAATTTATTGCTCGTTTTTATTGGACAATGAGTCGATGTTTTCTTGTGTTGTGTAACAGTTAATAATCAACTTCTTGCTTTGAAAGCTTAATAAGAAATGGAAAAATGTAATTAATTTGTTTGATAGCTTATGTAGTGTACACACGGCAACAGACTTCAGTATACAAAATTCGTGAGCAGTAAATTTATGCGATAAAGTGCATGTGGAACAAGTACTAAGTAACAAGTACTGCCACCCTGCCTATTTCTGCCGCCAAGCAGTAATGCTAGCAGGTTTTGAAGGGGGCTGGTGAAACTGCAGGCACATGGGACTTGTCTACTTCTGTCCCAGGGCGACGGGCGCGGTGGCAGTGCTCCTCAAATCTTCGCAATTTAAAGCTCTGAGTGGCACTGCAATTGTTATGGACAGGTGTGTAGCTTACTTAGTTTATTTAGTCTCGTTCATCCCGTCACTTGATAATATAAAAAAAAACTGAAAAAAGTGTATTTTTGCAGAATAGATGAAAAACGAAATACCTACTCACTTCCCGTGTAAGGTTATTAAAATTTATGTACAGGTCGAAGTTTATTAGAGACATGTAAAAAATAATTCTATATTTTTAAGTAAGGACTGTTTTGACCATAATTAGCTCATAAAAAATTAGTGTCATTCTTAGAAGTAGATATCTTTTACTTGTTTCTTACAATATTGTAACGACGGTTTTATTGAAGAAGAAATTTTGCATTCAACAGTAGTGTAATCTTGAATTTCACATATTTTGAGTTACAACGCTATTGTAGGAGAGCGATATTAAAATATATATATATATTTTTAATTAAACCTGATGTAAAGTTTAATTTCAAATAATTTTGACACCTTGTACTATTCGGACTCGTTGGCATGTCTGATTTTTTCCCTTTTTTTATGAGGGTTTATCTGTACAGATATGTCATCCTCTTAAGGGCTATACTGAACTATTATAATCTAGGTCAAGTTCTTCATGGACAAGGGACTGGTTAAAAGCGTAATTGTTACTTATGTTATCGTGACTCCTAGTAAATAAAAACGACATTTGAAAAAGCAATCGTCAGCGCGTCGCGTCGTCGCCTGCGCATATCAAATCCCTGCGCGTGATCGGAAAAGTCCAGTTACGCTTTCTATCTCGTTTCCGCGCGGAACTGAAGGCTTTTACTTTCATTCGCATGCTGTGCTATAACAAATGTGCTAAAAGTACTTTGTGGTCTGTAATTAGACGAGTTGTTTATTTCAATGTAAATTAGACAGGATGGCTGGAAAACCCAGGAAATATGTAAACTCCTCATTATAATCCTTACATGCATGTATTACAAAAAAAGATGGTAACGCAGTGGCAGAAAAACTGCTACTCAGATGAAAGATCGACGTTTTAAATCCCTGTGGAGGTACCTAGGACCTTGTAGCCATGAATTTAACTGCTATTTTCATTGACTTACAAATAAATGGACGACGGGTCTAATACAAAAACCACGAAAAAAATGTCCCAAGTCAACCTATTTAAACGTAGTGACAGTAAAGGAATATGAAAAAGCCAAAACGTTGAATTTAAATTGTAATGTCATCGCAGTACTGTCTAATTTTGCTCGCTTCGCTGTCAGAAGAAACAAACGAAGAAACGAATGACGCTCTGTATACGATTTTAATGCCCTATAAGTTCGGACACTTTTTAGCGCGGACCCGACGTCCATATAATTGTAAGTCAATGGCTATTTTACTAAGTTTAGTAACATTCGAAGGTCTCAGGATTATTTTAAACTTAAACACAGTTTTCTCTGTTAACTCGCATGTTCGCCCAGGGAAGCCTTACTTATTTCTGTCGCTAAGCAGTAATGTAAGCATTACTGTGTGTCGGATTTGAAGGGAAGGGGGATGGTGAAATTTTTATTATTATTATACTAAATGACAGGATGCACAGGTCGTGCGCCTGGTGTTAAGCGACACGCCTGTCCCTAGCAGTTGCAGTGCCACTCAGAGCTTAAAAAAAGTGTGTTAAGACTTTTACATAGCTTTTTTTGGTAGCAGTAGAGGTCCTTGTGAAAGAGTTCGTCCAGGGAAGTACTGCCACCTTACCTATTTCTGCCGCCAAGCCGTGATGTGAGCATTACTGTGTTCAGGTTTTGATGGGTAAGGGTGCTGATGGAATTACAGGCACATGGGACTTGTCAACTTGTGCCTCAAGGTGAATGGCGCTGTGGCAGCGCCTCTTAGATCTTTGCGATTTAAAGCTCGGAGTGGCGCGCAACTGTTGTGGACAAAGCTTCGAACTAAAAAGTATTTAAGAGAAAAGCCCTTTTGTTCAACGTTTAAAATGTATATGCAGTTTTTTCCATCTCTACTTATGCATCTACCGATCGTACCCATTATAACCCAATAAACAACACCCTCGTGGTCCTAGTATACAAACACTCGAATGTCGATATAAAGGGGTATAAAAACCGAAGTAATATTTTTTTTTATTATTATTAATTATTTATTTTTAGAATTTAAAGGGGATGCAATATATTAACTGAACATAGTCCTACAAAACTGTATATACAGTTTGACTGTAGGATCGAAACTAGTCTCAACTGAGTGAATAGTTACAAATTGCCATTCAAGGTGGTTAAAAATACTTAAATAATATAACTACTAAATATTTAACGAAAATTTGTGAAATAATGACCCATTCATGCCTAATAAACTCTGGTAAGCTGTTTAATATGTATGCTGTGGAATATGTTTCTTTAAGATCCTATCTCCATAGTAGTTAAGCCATTCTTGAGATTATAAATTTACCAGAGGTCATCGACCTTGTATTACAGTTGTTATCAACTGTACACAACAAAGAATCACGCACCTCTGCACTATGGTTTTTTAAATTAAATAGACTTGCTCTTGAGCACTACCTAGCTCTGGAGAAAAGATAGGATCTACGATACCCGGGTTTTATGAGTTCGGAAACACAGTCGCTGGCACGGAATTCCATTCCTGGATGAAAGACGAAAAGCGCTTAGTACGCCTGAAGGGAATATCGACTAAGTAAGGATGACATCCCGTCGTATCGGATGTCCGATGATAAAAAGGGGCGGATGAACTGATGGAGCTCATTCTTCTGTAGAAAACCGACAGAAAGGCAACTGCGTCGGTGGGCTAAACTATGAAGTATAGATTCAGGCTTATTGTCGCCAATAAATCACCTGGCTCTTCGTTTAATCGAATCAAGAGCCTGAAGTTGATACTTCGCTGAGCCATCCTACAGGTGACTGCAATACTCCATGCAAGATCAGACTTGTGCCTTGTACAAAGTTAAGAACTGCCCAGGCGTGAAATATCGCTTGACCTTATTAAGGATACACAGTTTTTTGGCTGCAATTCGTGCCTTAGATTCAATATGAGCGCCAAAGCTATGTGCTCTATGTTATGCCAAGGAGGTCCAGGCTGTCGGTAAGAGGTTGTACCTCAAAAAATGGGAGTCAGATCAAATTGATCTTTCTTCTCTCTATCTTGAATCTTTTTAGCAGAAAACAGAAAGGTCTGCGATTTGGTGGCGTTGAAACTGACCAGATTGTCATCTCCCTGGTTATTGACAGCCAGAAGATATTTATGTTGTAAATTAACCGGAAGAAGTCTACAAATTTGGAATAATTTAGTATTAGAATATATGACACCTCTTACGCAATAAAAACAGTAATAAAACAAATTTAAGTAGGCACTTCTAAGAAAGCATTCCGCGGTCCTAACGTGCTACCGAGAGAAAGCTAGCGGCCGCGATGACCCGCGATAGCACTAATTCAATCTTCGATCAACGCCACGATCACCCCCTGGGTACACGACACCCGCGCTATCAAGATTGTTACTTGGTGTTTTAATCTAGTCATTTCTTGAGCTGACATTACAGACTGGATTACAAGTTAAAAAACTATTTTTATCTGATTAATAATGAAAGGAATAGGAAAGTCTTTTTTTTATAATATCAAGTGACGGGACGAACAAGCTACAGTGCCACTCAGAGCTTTTAATCGCAAAGATCTGAGGGGCACTGCCACTGCGCCCGTCTCCCTGAAACAAAAATTGACAAATTTCATATACCTGTAATTTCACCAGCACCCTTACCATTCAAAACCGTGACACAGTAATGCTGACATTACTGCTTGGTGGCAGAAATAGGTTAGGTGGCAGTACTTCCCTGGACGAACTCTTTGACAAAAAGTTATACTTATACTGGTACTAAAAAATGTCTTAAGTGCACTTTTGCTTGTAATGAAATGTGGCTGTATAATACCAAAAGTTCGACGGCATTGTCATAGCGGGTGAATAGGAGTAGATTGATGAAAGAAATGAATGTATTTACTTGCACATAAATATAACTTTTTTATTAAAAAAAAAATCGACCTCAAAAGTTGGCTTACCGGCTTTTCAATCGAAATTACACGTATTTACCTACTTTTATTGAAATTGGTTAAAGAAAAGTGCGTGAAACCGTATTCATCGTCTAGTTTGCCACCCTTAGAGGTGGAATAATTTCTTCAAATTTAAATGAGACCAATGCTGAGGTACCCTCTTTCCAATAAAAAAGAACCATCAAAACCGTGAGGAGTGATCGCGTTACATAGGTACGTACACACACAACGAAAATACAGTCGAATTACATTCTTTGAAGTCGGTTAAAAATATTATTTACATGGAGCATATACATAGTAACAGTTTTCATACTTTTACTAAAATTTTATTATATTAGAAATTTTATAATACCAAATACACAGAGCTAGAGCCAGTATTACAGTTACCATTATTAGTATAGCACAGAGATACCTAGAGTAGCATTGGAAAAGGACGGTAACGCTAAACTTTTTGAAATTACAGACACATAGGACTTGTCAACATAATATGCAACCTACATTTTCATATAGGAAATAAGAAACTTTATTCACAAATCATATAATAAGGTGCAATACGTTGCGTATCCTAGGTACGCACTATTTTGCCTATCTCCATTGGGAAATGCAGACTGAATTTACTCCCGTTCCCACCCGTGGTCCTCCATCCATATTGGCAAAGGCGTATGTCGTATTTAATATTGTACGTACACACATCAAAAAAAGTTTGCGATCAATAGCATAAGCTCCTATAATTCTTTAAATTTAACTTTATCAAGAAAAAATCTATGTTGTATGCTTTCTTTAAATAGGAATACCCTGTTTGAAATTAAAATATAAAACTATTTTTTATTATTTATTTTAAAAAATTGAGCCATTAATCATAATGTAATAGTGATAGAAATTTCATAGAAAGAAAAAGACTGTTTAATTAAACTTAAACAACAATTTATTATTAAAAGGTGTGAATTCAATATAAAATAACTCCTCCCCTGGCTCGAATACATGCGAAGATCCTCCTGGGCATGCTGAGGATCAAGTTATCCAGCATTTCCTGGGGTAACCTATCCCATTCTTCAATAGCGGCTTCCCTGAGCTCTGGAACTGTCTGGGGACGTGGCTCACGGTTCCATACTGCTCGTTTAAGAGCATCCCACGCGTGCTCTATTGGGTTTAAGTCGGGCGAGCCGGCAGGCCAGTCTAATCGTGTGATATCGTATTCTTGAAGAGCTGCGTTGACTCGTTGAGCTCGATGTGCGGGCGCATTATCATCGACCAGTACAAATTGGTGCCCATGGTTTACTCGGAATGGTCTGACGATATCATCAATAGCAACTGCTTTGTACATGTCTGCTGTCATGAAGCCCCGATACGGGATCAAAGGCGTTCTAGCTCCAATCATAATGCCACCCCAAAAGGACACCGATTTTCCGCCTTGCTGAACTGTTCCAGTGGCAGTTCTTTGTCTTTCACGGTCGCCTGGTCTTCTCCAGACACGGACACGTCGGTTATCTGGATGAGTGCTGATTCGGGATTCGTCAACGAAGAGACAGTTTTGCCAAATGTTTTCGTCCTCACCTTCTTCATTTTGCCGAAGTCTAGCCCACTGCAATCTTCGTTGTTGACGTTGCCGGGAATTGAGCGGAGCTCGCCAAGACCTCCGTGCTCGTAATCCAGCCTGGTGCAAGCAATTGCGAACGGTCTGCGTGCTAACTTCAAGCCCAGAGGCGGCCCTGACTTCTGCTTTTATTTTAGTGGCGTTGATTGTTGGATCACGGGCTGCCAGCAATCTAATATAGCGCTTTTGGGCAGCTGTCAAAACAGTTGGGCGACCGCTGCGGGGTCGGTCAGCTAAATTCCCCATTCCGTGATACCTCTGCAACGTAGCCACGACACAGGATTGGGATATAGCAAGTCTGCGTGCTATTACTCTCGTGGTGTATCCTTCTTCCCTCAAAGTTACTATTCTAGCTCGTAAAACCTCTGATAATCCTCTTGGCATTTTTTCAATCACAACTTTCCGCGAAAAATATCTTGAATCGCTTATAATTGACTAAATCAGATTTCTGAATGAGCGTAAGCTAGGACTGAAAGCCTTTTTATATGAAAAAACAATTGAACGGGGTCATTGTTTTATGTTCTAATTTATTTTTAAATAATATTAATATATAATAAAATAATAAAATAATAATATAATTTTTAAAGAATCTAAAAAGAAGAAAAAATCATAATATAATCTACAGTAACAAAAAAGATTTCAGTTTTTCGAAGTGATCGCAAACTTTTTTTGATGTGTGTATATATACAGCAGTAGAACTCCTTGTGAAAGATATAGATTTTAAGACTTTTGTTACTAGTGATAATCATTCCTTGGGAAAGAGTTTGTCCAGATAAGATCTGCCACCTTATCTATTTCTGCCGCCGAACTGTAATGTGAGCATCGCGTTCCGGTTTTGAAGAGGACTTTTGTCAACGTATGTGTCAGATTCTTGCGAAGCCCTGGCCGGCATTGCAACTGTTATGGGCAGGCGTGTCGCTTACCACCAGACGCACGACTCGTCCGTTCTGTCACTGGAAATCATAAAAAAAATCGATATCATCGATATATCGATAAACAGCAAGACACAGTGGTTTTTATAAACGTTGTTATCTTAAATATTTTTATCAGTGTTCCTGAAATATGTCCATGAGTATATAAAAGTAGTTTATTTTATTTCGCGAAACACATGACCGTTATCATTGAGCTTTAGGGTCCATTATTCAGCGTAGCAGCCTAGCCTCGGTTGTAGCTTTAGCAGAAAGAGACCCTTTTGCGTATACCGTAGCCGTACGTGTCTTGTGAGCCTTATTTATTTTTTGTTTCTATTTTGCTTTTTATGTATCATTGTGTCATTGTATCATTTGGTAACTTTCGAGGTATTGGCGAATAAAGTATTTTTTCTTTGAAAATATCAATTACGCTGATTTTGTTTAACAATAAAACTTAAACTAAATAGGATTTATAAAAACCGCTTATAAGGGATTGTAGATCACGTTTCAATGGTTCTGTACGTGTTAATAACTCAATTTCGCTAAAATATCGATTACGTTAGTTATAAATAAGGAGGGCAGAATTGCTTTCCATTCTGTTCTATACTTCCCGCATTTGTACGCTGCCCCATACTCACGTATTATGCGTACGCGCGCGATGGCATAGATAGCAAAATTGGCCTGTGTCTCGGTCTTTTTAATTTCAAAAAAGTAATATGTATACAGTGGATATAAATTCTGAAATTTCGGAGTTATACTAATGTATTTTGGTCTATATTTTGGAGGTGTAACTGGTCATAAATTTACTACGGTAATGTATTTAGAACAATTGTTTTGTAATTGTTAGTATCAACTGTTTATCCCACAAATAATTTTGATAAAGCACTCATTGATTACCCATTACTTTAATCAATCACAGACGACTCGATACATTTTCATCTCGTACAATACACTCGCATAGATTCTTTTGCTTCCTTGGTACATTACTTCACTTTAAATTCAATTCTACTTTTCATTATTTCGCCATTAATAAAATAGAATGTAAAAAGACTGTCAAATTGTGGCTTAAGCATTAATTACAATTACATTATTACTTACAATTATATGGACGTCGGGTCCGCGCTAAAAAGTGTCCGAACTTATAGGGCGCTAAAATCGTATACAGAGCGTCATTCCCGCTTTAGTCTTCGTTTGTTCGACTGACAGCGAAGCAAGCAAAATTAGACAGTACTGCGATGACATTACAATTTAAATTCAACGTTTTAGCTTTTTCACATTCCTTTACATGTCACTACGTTTAAATAGGTTGACTTGGGACATTTTTTTTCGTGGTTTTTGTATTAGACCCGTCGTCCATTTATTTGTAAGTCAATGTCGCAATTACACATTAGGTGCTAATATTAAAATGCATAGCTTTACTATGAAGAATGTACAATTTAGATTCCCTTCTTAATTCTTGTTTCAATACTATAATAGTATTATTTACATCTATCTTTATCTTTAGTATCCAAGTGCCTCCATGGCCGAACGGTTACCATGCTGGTCTATCACGCAGAGGTCCTAGGTGCGATTCTCGGACCTGGAGAAATAAGCCTACATTTATTTATCTCGTGTATTTGGGTGTAACTTGTAGTTGTCTATGTGTATGTCCATGGCATCCGCGATACAGGGTTTCACTAGTGTTATTAAATATAGATTAAAAACAAAAGGAAAAAAAAACAAAAACACTTTTGACATAGCAGTGAAAGGGCACTGAGTCAGCATATGTCTACTTCTCTAAGGCGCTGGTTTTCAGAGCCAACGTGAGGAACTTAATAATCTCAGTACAGAGTACTAAAAAACCGACCTCAAAAGTTATTCATCCCCTAGTTTAACACACTTAGAGGTGGAATATTTTCTTTAAATTTAAATAGGAATACTACTGAGGTGCCCTCTTCCCAACAAAAAGAATCATCAAAATCAGTTCACAAATACCGGAGTTATCGCGTAACATACATACATACAAACAAAAATCCTCCTTTTTTTGAAGTCGGATAAAAATAGAGCTCTAAAAATAAATACGTATGTCCAAAGGGAAACAACTATTATGGGAAAAGAACAAACAGACATTTCTTGATAATTATACTTAACGGATTATACTTTCCGGAGTGCCCCAGGGCTCACATTTGGGCCCGCTGTTCTATAATGTATATATTCATGATATCTATACTTCTCTACATAACTCTCGCCATCTCTTATATGCAGATGATAAAAAGGTGTTTCTCTCTGTAAGATCTATTACAGACTGTAAATCAATACAGGACGACTTGGATAATTTATATGCTTATTACACACGAAACAACATAATGGTTAATATAAAGAAATGTCAATGTATCAGTTATACGCGTAAGAGGGCTCCATTTGTATTTCAATATAATTTTAACGGTGTGGTGATTGATCGTGTTGAACAAGTGCGTGATCTCGGAGTACTTATGGACAATAAAATGTCCTTTGTTCCCCATATAGACTATATGGTGAGTAAGGCTTTCCGCAGTTTGGGTTTTGTTATGCGCACGTGCAAGCCGTTCAACGATTTGCAGTGCATCACCATTGTGTACTTCGCATACGTTCGCAGTGTGCTCGAATACGCCAGCCCCATCTGGAATCCCATATACAATGTTCACAAAAAACATATTGAAAACATTCAGAAGAAATACACAAAAGTCTTAAGTTTCAAGTTTAAAATTAGTACTGATTCGTATGACGATTGTTGCCGACGCTTTAACTTAAATTCACTACACGACAGAAGGATAATATCAGATATGATTTTATTATTTGACATTTTGCGACCTCAAAAATTTGCTTATCGAGTTTTTTATAGGAATTACATGCCAAGTTTTATAGAAATCGGTTAACGGAAAGTTCGCGAAACCTGATTCATCCTTTTTTTGAAGCCGGTTAAAAATTGAAATTGATAAGATAGGAATTTTTTCTGAGTGTTCTTTGTATTAATAATTATAACAAACTAGTAGAGTAATTTCACATAAAAATAATTGAATATCAATTCAATAAAAATGTAAATACAATGAATAGCGACATCTCTAGCCGGGGCTGGTAGGTGTAAAGGTATCTAACTGGGTGACGAAATACTATGTATTTCTCATAGATGGCGCTACGACTAAAAAGTCGTTGAAAAACCAAATATAAAGATACGACTGGTTCGTTCCGTGGCTTAGTTGTTATAGCGTCTGCCACGGAATGCTAGAAGACGTCGGTTCGGATTCGGATCGAAGGAATTTTTTCTGAGTGTTCGATCTTTGTATTAATATTACAATTACAGCTTCGCAGAGATATAGCGTCTCTTAGCGTATTCTATCGCCTGTACCACGGTGAGTGCTCTGAAGAGTTATTCAACCTTATCCCTTCCTCTCCTTTCCATCAGCGGACCACCCGTGCCGGACTGCGTTGCCACAGTTGGACGGTCAGTTCAATACCGTCCCGCACTAAAAAGTTTGGCAATTCGTTCTTATGCCGAACCATCAAATTATGGAACCAACTCCCGGCGCATGTATTCCCTCCCCTCTATAACATCGGGTCCTTCAAACGTAGTGTGAAGAAGCATTTGGCCAGACCGGCAAAATGATAGTGACGGAGTGAAGATATTTGTGTTTTCCATCCGTTACTCTCATCTCTGGACTGTATTCGCACTTTCCATCAGGCGCGGTGCAGTCATTTTGCCGAGTCACAATAAAAAAAATAAATAAATAATAATAATAATAATAACAAAGTAGTGGAGAAATTTCACATAAAAATAATTTAAAATTGACCTACTTCTTGTAGGCATGTAAATTTTATTAAAATTCACAATGGTTTTGATAAATGTACTCTAGGTATACTACAGTTTTGTGATTACGCGTGTGACCTCGCCAACAAACTGCTTTTGCAGTTTAGCGAGAAATTATGTTGTCTTGTACGACGTTTTTATGAAATAAATACAATAAAAATTAGAAAGTTCTTTGTAAGAAAAAATATAAGGAACGAATGAGAGTGAAATTATGCATCAAATTAATAAATGTAATAATGTTTTTGTTGTAATGTACAATTTAGATACGAACCAAAAAACAAGTCACGCGTCTTCCAAAGTATTCTCGCGCAGTCTTAGGAATTTCCGCAGCTACCATGTCCTATCTAGTTTATACGTTACAATTTGACACAAAGCTTATTATGTTAGGTACAATTTCGCTACATAAATTCGCTTCCATTCTGTTTATATGCAATCTTTGAAGCTCAATGTAAATTAAGCTATAATTATTCTGCGATTCCAGAGAGAGGTATTATCTACTCTTTGTATTAGTGTAGAAGTTTAGGTAAAAAGCGAGTAGCTAATGCGGTGAGTGCAATCTTAATTTTATATTATGTTATTGCGCAGTTAAAAGCAGCTACGATTAAAAAATTTTGGATGCAGTGTATCCTACCACCTGATTTCTGTAAACTGGAGTTGGCCACAGCCCATCTGGCCTGGAAACTACCACGTGGCGTCACAGGTTTGTGAAATTCCTAGTAATTTCTAATGGATTTGACGACCTCCGTGATCCGTGTCACCATCTCTAAGGTCCCAGGTTTGATCCCCGGCGGGGTCAATGTAGAAAGTTTTTTTTACGATATAAGTGACAGGACGAACAAGTCGTGCGCCTGGTGGTAAGCGACACGCCTGTCCATAATAGTTGCAGTTGCCATTAAGAGCTTTAAATCGCAAAGATTTATGTAGCACTCCCACTACGCCCGTCACCCTGAGACATAAGTTGACAAGTTTCTTGTGCCTGTAATTTCACCAGCACCTTCACCCTTCCAAACCGGAACGCAGTAATGATCATGTTGCTGTTTGGCGGCAGGAATAGGTAAGGTGGCAGTACTTCTCTAGAAGAACTCTTTCACAAGGAGATTAACAGCTACTAAACTAAATTTTCTACATTGTCTCGGGTCTGGATAAGCTGAGTATCCCCCAATCCCTCTCAGCGCTAAGGTTATTGGGAACTGGAGAGACGTCGATTTTCGGCGTCGGAAAGTGAGCGTGCCTTACAGCTTTGCCACCAATGAGGAGATTTGGTAGTGGACTTAGAATCGACGGCTTAGCGGTGGCAACCGCTAGTTGTGCAATACGCAACGGGAAATGAGCGTGCTTACAGATCCGGTACCTATCTGGAAAATTCGGAGAGTACTGTACGTGTACCCGGGGCGACTCACCCGAGGCACTAGCCTCTCGAGAACCGGATGAAGTCAAGTGACAGAGGTCTGTAACAACACTACACACTGGCTGATCTGAGGTCAGAATTTGAACTGATAAGTTTCCTGTGCACGCACAGGTTATAGTGCCCTTCTCGCATACCCTAAGGGTCGGTAGGGTGGGTTACTATAATCAAAACTAATGTAGAAAGATATGGGGCTGTCTCTGGTGTGAATGTTTGTGGGAAAGTAGTTGTTTATGATCTCTATAACAAGTGCTTTAGTTACTTTGGGATCAGAGGAATGTATGTGACATTGCTGTCTAATATATCCTGTTAATTTTCTTGAATAACCACTAATTATGTAGTGTAAGGTAGTGTTACCTTCCTTATGTAAAAACGACGTGAAAAAAGAAACTTCCGAACGACATGAGTTACGCAATGAGTTAACTTGCAGTGCAAGCGGCAAGTTGACGGTTAACGAGGCATGAATTATTCATAGAGTGTAACGTAGTTACTTCATTGTCTATGCATTTGTTTACGATTTGTTTGTTTTGGCTGTTCTGAACTGGTTTTTTTTTCCGAGCGTTTTGTTACACAAGACCTAACTAAATCGAATTGGTTTTCTATTTTTTAATCGACACTTAAATAACAACGTGGTATTATAGGTCCTTAACGTAACCTAACCTATTTCTGCCGCCAGTAATGTGAGCAGAGGGTTCTGGTCAAATTACAGGCACATGGGACTTGTCTACTTATGTCTGAGGGTGACGGGAGCAGTGGCAGTGCCCC
The DNA here is from genome assembly GCF_003589595.1 of Hyposmocoma kahamanoa. NCBI lineage: Eukaryota > Metazoa > Arthropoda > Insecta > Lepidoptera > Cosmopterigidae > Hyposmocoma > Hyposmocoma kahamanoa. The sequence continues at coordinate 1,722,102 of NW_020654878.1, read as the reverse complement.
TTGGTTCTTTGCGATTTAAAGCTCTGAGTGGCACTGCAACTGTTATGAATAGGCGTGTCGCTTACCATCAGGCGCACGACTTGTTCGCCCCGTCATTTAATATTGTAAAAAAAACTTAGATAGATTACTTTTTAGCCGCCCCCTGCAATAAGGCGGTTCTGTGTTGTCATTGCAATTTATTACGAGCTACAAGGTTGGTAGCTGTAGTGCGATTCACGTAAGTTCAACCTGTCAAAATATCGTTGAAGTTACTTAGTCGTTCGATCGAAGTCCTATCCAAAATGGGTTTTCACGTATCACTTGAACGAACGTTGATATGAGTAGAATCGAAACGTAACGATTAATGAACTTTATATATATATAATTTAGTCGTCGAAAGTCTATTGAAAGAACTGTCAAAATTTTAGAAGAATACGCATTGACATACAAATAAATGGACGGGTCTAATACAAAAACCACGAAAAAATGTCCCAAGTCAACCTATTTAAACGTAGTGACATGTAAAGGAATATGAAGAAGCTAAAACGTTGAATTTAATTTGTAATGTGATTGCAGTACTGTCTAATTTTGCTTGATTCGCTGTCAGTCGAACGAAGACTAAAGCGTGAATGACGCTCTGTATACGATTTTAACGCTCTATAAGTTCGGACACTTTTTAGCGCGGACCCGACGTCCATATAATTGTAAGTCAATGAGAATACGTATGACTTGTCGTCTAGAGTCGATTTAAGTTCTATTCATATACCAGAATACGCTTTAACGACATTTGGATCGAACAACTTTAAAATTGGACTTGTTGAAGTTTGACTGTTACACGTGAATACGAAAAAGCAGTTCAACGACTAAAATCGCTACGATATCGTAACGGTTTGATTACGTGAATCATCCCCCTGGTCAGCCCCGCCAGAGATACAGACAGATATGCGGAGCTGTTATTTCAGATTTTTTTACCACGTTGTGATTTTTTTTATTTTCCCGATATGTCGGAACGGTTACACACACGTTCTATGGTCACGGGTTGACTGGCCAGCGGCAATTGACGGCTCTATGATCATACACATCTTTGATAATAAATAATAACGCACATTCTCATAGTCCTCACCAGGGAAACCCTGTGTCGTAGGTGCCACGGTAATACACAATAGACAATCACAAATTACACCCAAACTCAAGAGAGAAATAAATGTAGGCCATACCAATATTACTCCCGGACCGGGAATTTTTGGTGCGTCTATCATTTTGGCAATCCAAAACAGCACTATAAGGCATTTTTCTAGGATTTTAGAGAATTTTCACGAAAGATTAACACAACCATACCATCCATTTAAAGCGAAAATGGAGGGCTGAGCTCAGACAGGTCTTTCGAGACCTATAGTTGGCACGCGCCAGACGTTACTAACCACTTCTACTGTATTTATTGTTCTGGAGACTGGAGGAGACCTTCATCGATGCGGCTGAAAAAGGCTAGAAAGAAGAAGAAGTAATAATCATTTAATGAATAACCACGAGTATTAAAACTCTTTTCTTGTTCTCTTTTTTCTTATGTTATTTTGTTAATGTTGTTATTAGTTCTCTTTTGCTTGATATTAATTTCAAGTTTGATAACTTCTATATTCTCATTTGCAAGTGGTGTTCACCTGTAATTGATTAAGTTGTTCCTAGCATACGTTTTCAAAATTGTAATAACGTACTCAAGCTTTGGTCAATCATAAACAAATCTGTTATTCTCGTCCAAATCTACACGTGTTCAAAGTAAATAATATATCATGTAAAGAAAGTGAAAACAGCTGAGCATTAAATGTCATTGTTTGAACTAGATGAGTGCTCTCCGCAATTTCATATTTAAACGAGAAAGTCAATATGTGGCATAACACTTCTTTAGATCAATAATTGTACAGGGAGTTCCAAAGAGGTGATATATTGTCCTTCTTCTGACTAAATGTCGTCATTGGTATTAAGTCAATTTAAGATCCAGGAATTTCGGGTTTTAGCACTTCACGTCTTTGTGGTAAACCAACAGCTTTATTAAATGTAAAGTAGACGCAAAGTTGCCTATCTGTCGGTTTCGTATAAGATAATATTTTAGTGAGTTTGCCCATGAACTCCGTCTGCTCATCCTGCTCGCTTTTACCATTGGACATCCTGTCGTCACCCTCATCATCATCATCAAACTTAACAGTTATGCTCTTGTCGGTGGAGCATCTTCCAATCATCTCTGTTATAAGCCAGCTCCTTGACCTCCTTATATGACACGACACCGGCCTTTTCCTTTATTTGGTCTATGTAGCTGCGCCTAGGCCCTCTTCCCCTCTTCCTTCGATTTTGCCCTCAAAATGGTCTTTAAAGTCAAAGCCAAAGTCAAAGATTATTTATTCCATAGGTAAAATAAATTTACACTTGAAAACGTCACAGTTAAGCTACTGCTCGTTCACTACGCTGACCTCCCTGAAGAGAACGAGCAAGAAACTCTAGGGATTGCTCTTTTCAAATAAACTTAAATGCTATGGAATACACTTTGAATCAAATTTGTGTGGATTCTGGAGCCATGTCGTCTTTCTATACATCTTTATCTAACACGTAGTCTTCAACTTTGTAATATGATTTTTCGATCAAAATATTTTTAATGTAGTTTTTAAACTTAGGAATTGATAAACCTAATATATGCTCCGGGATCTTATTGTAAAAACGTATACAGTTCCCCATAATAGAGTTGTCAGAGAAGTTGTCGTGTCCTTACGTCATCCTTACTTGATCGATATGACCTTCAGGCATATTGAGCGCTTTTAGTCATCGTTATTACACGCACAGCCCAGGAATTTTGGCGCGAAAGAGTACCTTTGCCCCGCCTTCTGATTCTTCTGAGTCGCTTCTGAGTCTTCTTCCTGGACAAGAATGGCTGATCTCGAAGCCTTTAAATAGGTTTCAGACTCAGGTTGATCGGTAAGGCCAATTTGTTCAGGTGGGGATTTTCGGATAGTTCTAACCTGGATTGTTTGTGCGATGCGATTCAAATGAAGCCCAACCTCACATCGTGCCCTGCATGTCCTGATACTTCAAGCTGAGGATTTAATTGCGACTGCTAGTGACACAGTTGGCGTGACAGATTAAGCTCCGCTGCATAAGCAGTCCGCAGAATACGTGAGCTTGCCGATGTTAGTACTGCTAGACTAGTTTACTTTAGTTGCTTCCATAGTATAATGTCCTACGGGATTCTCATGTGGGGTAAAGCGGCAGATATTCAAACCATATTTGTATTGCAAAAACGAGCGATTCGTTCTCTGTACCGTCTAGGCTCTCGGGTTTCTCTCAGAGAAAAGTTTAAGGAGACGTATCATGACTGTGGCATCACAGTACATTTACTCAAATATTTTATATGCCCGTAAAAATATACATAATTTCAATAAGAAAGAAGATATCCATAATATTAACCTTAGAGCTAAATCCAAACTCATGGTACCACGAGTTCGTTTAACCAAGGTAAACAACTCTTTTATGGGGAACTGTATACGTTTTTACAATAAGATTCCGGAGCATATATTAAGATTATCATTTCCTAAGTTTAAAAACTACATTAAAAATATTTTGATCGAAAAATCATATTACAAAATTGAAGACTACGTGTTAGATAAAGATGTATGGAAAGACGACACGGCTCCAGAATCCACACAAATTTGATTCAAAGTGTATTCCATAGCAATTAAGTTTATTTGAAAAGAGCAATCCCTAGAGTTTCTTGCTCGTTCGTCTTAGGGAGGTCAGCGTAGTGAACGAGCAGTAGCTTAAATGTGACGTTTTCAAGTGTAAATTTATTCTACCTATGGAATAAATAATCTTTGACTTTGACTTTGCTAATATGTAGGCCACCGATAAGATAAGAAGAAGCCCAGGAATGGAATTTCTTTCAGAGCGCATACAGCCCGAGTGTCTTTAAGGTGCGACTGAATAGGCATCTTCTGGGCGTGCTCGTTCCGTCGCAGACACTATAACCGGTCAGACAGATATAAAACAAGTGCTTTAGTTAACTGCTTCCGTGGCCGAACGGTTATCATTCGATTCCCGGGCCGGGAGAAATATTTGTATGACCTACATTTATTTCTCTCGTGAGTTTGGGTGTAATTTGTAGTTATCTATATGTGTTCATGGCACCCGCGACACAGGGATTCGCTAGTGCGGGGCTATGTTGGGTGTGTGTGTTATTATTATTAGTTACTTGTATGTGGTATTGTCTAATATTTATTGTTTATTTATTATCATTTTGGTGATTTTATTCCGTTAAATGTGTCGGTATCAAATTTGAATGTATGTTAAATCTCAATTATAAACACAAACTGGCATCCGATAATACGTGAAGTCGCGTGATAAACAGTAATAAGCGGCGTGGGCGCAGGCGTTCCGCATTATGTTAATTGCGTCACGAGTGTAGCCATTGTAAATTATGGATTGAATCCGCGTGAAGAGGGTTCCGTACTAAATATCACCTCACATAGAAGAATGGCATAAGTCGTATGACTTAAAAATTTTTGTATATTACAATGGATATTTCAGTAGCAGTAAGAATTCGTCCAAGGAAGTACCGAACTGCAGTGCCGTGGCAATCCAAACAGCATCTTCAGGATGTTCTTGTACTACACTTTCAGTGCATTATATGCATGTACGCTGAATATGGCGTGTTGCTTATATATATATATATATATATATATATAAGCAGTAATGCTCACATTACTGCGTTTCGTTGTTAAATGGTAAGAGCGTTGGTGGTGGGCCACTCAGATCTGTGCGATTGAAAGCTCTCGGCAATGCAAATGTTATGGACTGGCGTGTCGCTCTTCATCAGGCGTATGACTTGTTCGTTACATCTCTTTGTTATAGTAAGGGCAACTATTATTGGCATTACGAGACAGGTTTGGGTTTCGTCAGGTCTAAGGATTTTTTTTTTGCGTTTGATGTTTGTATTAATAATTACTCCACTAACTAAAATCCGGATAAGCGACAAATGGTCAAATATCCGTTTTAAGTAGCAAAATATTTTTTTTAAATACAGTTAAAATTAGTTAACGTGTTCGACTTAACGACGCAAAGCTGAAATATTATTAAACAATTTCAATATTCTAAAACTGGGTTATGGTTTTTCATGATATCTCAAAGGCAGTATACTTCATCCAACCATTTATTTTCCTTTTGACAGCTCGAATTCTAATCAATTAGTGCTGTCCTAAATAGTCCTAATGCTTTTAAAATCTTGACAGCAATCGATTTTATTTATCCGCTCACGCGATGCGCTCCTCCTACCGTAAAATAGCGGCAATTTGCTTTCGCAAATTACAAAAGGATTCAGTTGCTGAAACTGCCTCCGTGGCCGAACGGTTACCATGCCGGACTGCCACGCAGAGGTCCCAGGTTCGATTCCCGGGCCGGGAGAAATAGTTGTATGGCCTACAATTATTTCTCTCGTGAGTTTGGGTGTAATTTGTGGTTGTCTATGTGTGTGTCCATGGCACCCGCGACACAGGGTTTTCCCTAGTGCGGGGCTATGTTGAGTGTGTGCGTTAGTGTGTGCGTTTAAATGCAAGTTTTTATAAATAAAAATTATTATTCTGCATTGCTAAATAAATACCCTCCATACTACCAATAAAAACATCTCGAACAAAATGCAGTAATACACCGCAAATCCTGCACTTAAAAAGCACTAATGAAATTTTTGATGTACTTGGATAAATATGATAATATTCCGTTTGAGTGGTTCTAACGTTTACCATGAAATTACTCCTTAAAGTATAGTTTATAAACATTTATATTCAGGGTAAACTTAAAAAACGCTACTTACGGTATGTTTTCAATAAATAAACACCGACATCACCAGCCCAAACAATAACACACCCGATTGTCGTGACGTATTTTTAAAGTTGTTTATTTTTTTAAATGACAGACCCAGGCATTAAAAACTTTATGGTTTGCTAGAGTAGTTACCGAAATAGCAATTAATATTAGTTCTTTTACCTGTTATAACTTCGATATCCGATAAATCGGTATAAAATCATCACCGACACCTCTAGGTGTGGTATGAGTCTACGGCTGCATGCATCGCGTGAGCGGTTATGAAGAAGTATTAATCGTGAATGTGAGCGGGTTCCAAAAAGAAGATATTGTCTGATTGAGATCGTGATGATGCGTTTGACACTTTGTGTATTCAAGAATTAATAATTAATATTAATGAGTATTCAAATGATGATTCCCGTTCATATGGAGAAGAATCCGACGATTCATTATAATAAACTATAAGTCTTTTTAAGATTAAAAACAAGAGTCCAGAAAGTATTGCATTTTTTGATTAATGATGATTGGACTCAATATGGTGGAGTGATTTCACTAAAATAAATATAATGAGAGTTATACATCATGGTATTCAATAATCTCAGTACAGAGTACTAAAAAAACCGAGCTCAAAAGTACGTTGAATTACGTCTATTTACTAAATTTTATTGAAATATCCTTAAATTCGCCACTATACAGGACTTGCCACTGGAGATTACAAAAATCGGTTCTCACTACTCAAAGTATATGGAGAGAAAAACGCCTTGGATTGGAGAAACAGCAAAGTCAACCATTAAAATAATTGCTCCTTAGTAATATTTAGGCGCTATTTATAAAAATGAATCTTCATACGTGAATAGCCACCCTTAAAAGTGGATGATTTTCTTCAAAATGTAATGGGACCACTATGGACGTACCCCCTTTCCAACAAAAAAAGAATCATGAAACCGGAGTTCACAAATACCGGAGTTATCGCGTAACATACAAATAAAAAAAAGAAAAAAAAACAAAAAAAACATACAGTCGAATTGAGAACCTCCTCCTTTTTCGAAGATGGTTAATAAAATCAATATAGCTCTATAAAAGTATAGTACGATACACATACAATCTTCCAGGGGTGGGGAAACTGTCATCTCGCTCATTTTTTTCGGCTAATAAATGCATGCGCAGCAAATTGTGTTTCGGAACCCTAAAACGTAATTTTAGCGACTCGATAACTAATCAATTGACCAATGTTCATTTGTTATATACCTGTTAATCACTACTAATTGCAATATGCCGATATTATACGACACATAAACGACTGTTTGCTTATGTTTAACTTTTTTTCTATAATTATAATGGAAATTATAATATGCCAGGCAAGAGCACCATTCACCTGGTGTCTAACTAAGTATTTACCTGTGAAAGAGTTCGTCCAGGTAAGTACTGCCATCTTACCTATTTCTACCGCCAAGCAGTAATGTTAGCATTACTGCGTTCCGGTTTAGATGGGTAAGGGTGTTGGTGAAATTACAGGCACATTGGACTTGTCAACTTATGTCTCAGGGTGATGGGCGCAGTGGCAGTGCTCCTCAGATCTTTGCAATTTTGCGGATTGTGCCGTATGGACAGTTGTATACTACACTTTCAATAGCTGAGATTGTTACCAGTTCCTTCGACATATATTTGAAACAGTCCTTTTTGTTCGGACAAATCTAAACTGGTTTTCCTGTAAGAGTACCCTCTTTCATGCAAATATTTGTGCGATGGTGCCAAAATTGTACGGACAACGGCACATCAGACTATACATTTTTGTTCGAAAATCGCCTCAAGTGCAACGGAACAAGATACGTAAATCTGTAGCTTGATGTGCTGGCGTGTGTACAATAAGCTGTACACACAGTAGTTACAACAGTACACTAGGTAGGACAAGTCAATAGGTGCGTTGACGAAGGTGTTTATCCCGATTTAATGAAATACAGCAAGGTTATTTCCTTATTTATAGGAAAGTTGATCCTAGCAACTATATGCCCATTTCAATTTTACCAGCTTTAAGTAAAACATTCAAAAAGGTTATGCTAACTCAATTACTGTCCTATTTCGGTAGGAATAATATTTTTCATAGTGAACAATACTTGTTTACTAGTGGTACATCGACTAGCGATGCGGGGGTAGCGTTACTAAAACACATCTTTGATGCTTGGGAAAGGTCCCAGAACGCTATTGGTGTTTTCTGTGACCTCTCAAAGGCATTTGATTGCGTTGAACATATTACTCTTATTAGGAAGCTGGAACATTACGGTGTAAATGGCAAGGCGTCGAAACTTGTTTCCACATATCTCAATGGTAGAATTCAGAAAGTAGACATAAATGGAGTGACTTCTTTGGGTTCTCCGGTAAAAATGGGTCTTCCGCAGGGTTCAATACTTGGACCTTTCTTATTTCTGATGTATATTAATGGTCTGCCATTCTTTATTAAGGACCATTGCGAAATAGTGTTGTTTGCTGATGACACATCCTTAATTTTTAAAACAGACAGGCATGACATTAACTGTGACCATAATAATGATACCCTCTCTAAGGTAGTTTATTGATTTAATGCTAACAATTTATTGCTTAATGCCAAGAAGACAAAATGTGTTAAATTTGAATTACCTTACGTAAAATCGACTAGTCCAAGCATAGAAATAAACGGAGAAAAGTTAGACCTTGTTAATAAAGCAGTCTTCTTGGGAGTGACCTTATATAGTAAACTTCAATGGTTTCCACATATATCTTCCCTGGCCAGCAGATTAAGCTCCGCTGCGTACGCAGTCCGCAGAATACGTGAGCTTACCGATGTTAGTACTGCTAGACTAGTTACTTTAGTTACTTCTTTAGTATAATGTCCTACGGGATTCTCATGTGGGGTAAAGCGGCAGACATTCAAACCATATTTGTATTGTCAAAAACGAGCGATTCGTTCTGTGTACCGTCTAGGCTCTCGGGTTTCTCTCAGAGAAAAGTTTAAGGAGACTGGTATCATGACTGTGGCATCACAGTACATTTACTCAAATATTTTATATGCCCGTAAAAATATACATAATTTCAATAAGAAAGAAGATGTCCGTAATATTATTCTTCTAAGGTGTACTTAGCTCTAGCTAAGTCTATACACATGGTACCACGAGTTCGCTTAACAAAGGTAAACAACTCTTTTATGGGGAACTGTATACGTTTTTACAATAAGAGTCCGGAGCATATATTAAGTTTATCATTTCCTAAGTTTAAAAACTACATTAAAAATATTTTGATCGATAAATCATATTACAAAATTGAAGACTACGTGTTAGATAAAGATGTACTGAAAGACGACACGGCTCCAGAATCCACAAAAATTTGATTCAAAGTGTATTCCATAGCATTTAAGTTTATTTGAAAAGAGCAATCCCTAGAGTTTTTTGCTCGTTCTTCTCAGGGAGGTCAGCGTAGTGCACGAGCAGTAGCTTAAATGTGACGTTTTCAAGTGTAAATTTATTTTACCTGTGGAATAAATAATCTTTGACTTTGACTTTGTCACATTCTTGATACAAATGACATTATCAATTTTAAAAAGTGTGTTTTTAATTTATTGACCAGGAAAGCATATTACAAAGTCAGCGATTATTTAAAAGTACAATAACGTAGAATATTATATGTATAATTAACTACGACGAAATCATGACATGTACGATATTATTAAGATTTGACATTTTGTAATTAAAACTATACTGTTAAATTAATTTCATTAAGCAAATTGCATGCCATAAAATTGGCAGTGCGTACTAACACAACAATGTTATATAAGACCTTATAGATGTACGTACACAACAAATGAGTTAATTTGATTTGCTTGATTTATACATATTTCTGCCACCAAGCCGGAATGTGGGAATTTGGGACTTGTCAATTTTGCGACTTAAGTGACGGGTACCCACGGAAGTAGTATCCGTAGTAACCACGGAAGAAATTATGTGGTCTATGGTAGGACCCTTTACGATTAAAAGCTCTTAATGAAAATGCAGCTATTAGGGATAGGCATGTCGCATACCACCAGGCTGACGACTTGGTCATCTCGTCATTTGAAATCCTTTGAGTTTCATCTCCATCAGTTAAATATGTTATAATTGTTGCCAGAATGCGGTGTACCCCTTCGGAGACACACGCGGCAGCCACGAGAAAGGAACGCTGGACAGCTCCGCATCATCAAGGGCCGAGAATCCAAACGAGGAGCTTGGCCATGGCAGGTAAAACTAATTTTCCTAAAACCCAAGACCAACCTAAACATGAAACTATAAAAGGTATAAATAATGTGAATGAAATGTGACAGCGAGGTTTATTGTATTCGTCAATTGCAAATAAGGTTTTGTGGGACTGTGTTATAGGCTTAACCTACCAACCTTCCCTATCAGCCTTCTTGGTTATACGGGCCAAAACAAAGTACAAATATTTTTCTAACTCCTGTATCCCTAATACAACCTCTCTCTTCTGGGGCGTACACGATACAGTTACGCCTTCGGTGTCCGCCGAAAGGTCGCAAAGATCTCCGACAATTGTGCCATTTCCACGCGAAATCCCGTAGCCGCCTGAAGTTCTCTTTGGATGACAAAAATCCGTGGTATTCACCCGTTTAGCTCTTGCAGGTAGTCTAGATCTAAGATGTTTAAATTAAATATTGTAATTATAAATGTATTCAAATGTATATTTACAAAGTACAACCCCTAGAATTTCTTGCTCATTATACTCAAAAGAATCTGCCTTACGAATGAGCTGTAGAGTTTAATCAGTACGACGATTTCAAGTGTAATTTGCTTACCTATGAAATAAGTAATCTTTATTATTTGATAACTATCCGGACTCCGGAGAACAAGAATAAAAAGCCTTTAAAATCATGGAAGCAGTGGAGAGGTGCTTGATAAAGAAAGGAAAGAACATTGACGAGCTTGCCATTGAGCAGAGTAGAATGGACAGGAAGGAACATTAAATAATTTTGACATTGTTCTACACGATTCCAGGTGTCATTGCAGCTTCTGCATCCTAGCTATGGTCTGATAGGACATTGGTGCGGTGGCGTGCTCGTGCATCCAATGTGGCTTCTCACCACCGCACACTGCATCCATAAGTTAGTAAACATCATTTATTTATATCATTTAGTTGTATATAATCTTTTTTTTTATTCTTCTTTCTTTTTTATTTATGTAATGATTGATTTTTAACATTGACGTAATTTTTAACATTTTCGTATATTTTTCATATTATTTTGATTATTTCATAATATTATTCATTTATAATTCATCCGGTAATTCCTTTACTCAGCTATGAATAATTACATAATTTTTTTTGTGTACAATTATAAGTGTATAACATTCGTAAAAAATTATACTGATGCTGACAACCATGACAACCATGCGAATAAAAAATACATGGCCTGCGAATGCAGTGCAACTATAGATGTTATTCTTACAGGATTCGTTTTGTTCGAAATACTAAATTATATCCATACAATTTGTCGTTTAAATTTCAGTGAACTCTTCAACCTGCCAGTACCAGCTCTCTGGACGGCAGTGCTCGGAGAGTGGGATCGAGCAGAGCAAAAAGGATCCTATGTGCCCATTGAGAGAATTGTGCTGCATCATCGATTTCACAACTACCAGCATGACATAGGTTCGTAAATTCTTTGTCCTAGAACCAATACCTTTTCTGAAAAGGTAGTTGAAACCTCCCTGGTATTTTGGGATACAAATGTTACTATAAAATTCTGCTTTGAAATACAAGTCTGAGATGATTTAATTTTGTGACGATTTACTGCAGAAAATTTCGGTCAGTTTCAATGTCGAAAAACTAAAACAATCACGTGCTACCGATTGGCTTCCTGACATTATATTTCTTTTTTAACCCTATAGATTACATTAGAAAGTTCATAATAAAATCAAATTCGTGTTAAGGATAAACTTTTAATATCGATTTTGAGATTAACGTTTGCTCTATATAATAGGTATACCTATGGAATTATTCTGTTATTTCAGCCCTCATGAAGCTAACGAAACCAGCAGACGTTAGCGCAGGAAGCAGAATTAGGACTATCTGTCTACCCCCCTTCGAGCCCCCGGTTACCAACTTCAACACTGAAAAGTCATCCACCTTCTACATGAGACCAGAAACAAGACCGGAGCTCAGTCTAGAACCAAAACGAAAAGCTGTTAAGCCGCCTAAACCAAACCCAGATACCGCTATGAAATATTTGGAAACGCTTAGCAATTTGACAAAAACTATTTTCTCAGGTTTTTTTAACAAGAAACATAAAAACATGAGATACAACGTAAGAGTAGCCAACGACTCACATAAATTAACAGAACGAAAGACAGACGATATACAAAGAACAGAAGCGGATAAGAAAAACTTAGAAATAGTTTACGATAGTGCCACTTTAGATAGCGTTGTTAAACTTATAAAAACTAAAATAGGTAAAGACAGACGTCGAGTGAGTAATAATGATAGGAGTGACAAGAAACTTATGTTTGGTGAAGAGATTGATCCTTTTATAGATGGAAATAATAGAATAGACTTTAGAGATGAGTGTTATGCGACCGGTTGGGGGAGAGAGCAGACGAATGGGACTCTGACTGATGTTTTGTTGGAGGCTGAAGTTCCGGTGCTGCCTTTACAACTGTGCAGAGATAGATATTCGTTGACGCTACCGCTAAACGAAGGCCATTTGTGTGCTGGCAGTACGGATGGAAGCACAGGAGCGTGTGTGGTAAGTTTGTTACCATCATAAATTGCAAAAACTTTAGCGTCAATGAAAAAGTCATAACGCAAAAAGAGGCAATTACAGTTGTCACATAAACCGTTTAAGTGCATTCTTAGACCTTCGACCTGAAACTGATGTAAGGAAGTCGTTGAAAACTAGTATAAAAATGTGTCATTGGACTAGCTATTCAGGTCTGAGTTTTTTTTATACAAACTGGCTTTTAGAATGCAACCGTGTCTTATTCCTGAGAACACGATAATATTCAGTTATTTTGTAACTAACACGTGTTATGTTCATTATTTATAATTTTAATACATCTGTATAGTGATATGTATAAAAAATGGTTTAAATACATGAGCCATTGTTTTAAACAACGAAAGCGTCGATTGAACTTTCCAAATTAGGAATTAAAAACAAAACAAAGTCACCGACAATTAGTCGGTATGCATTTGAAATTAACTAATCAACATACCAAAACTTATCTTCGATCTTGAACGTCTGATTTTAGATAGCCAAGGCATAAATTTGATGGAGCAATTTAAGTTGTCTTGTTCCAATTCCGATTTGCGATTGCAATATTGATAAACTTTTGTGAGTCACGTGAGAGGAGATGTTATTTGATTGTTATTTTTTTAATGGCAGTCACTATCCCTTTCTTATTATATAATTTTATTATTTACACATTCACATATCCTATTAAAAAGATTTTGTTATTAAATTATAGTCTTACATTGCAATGAGAACCTAGTTTAGCTACATCTTCAACTGTCGGAACATTATCATTGGTTTTTGTATCATTGATACTATAACTACGTAATTTCGAACTATTTTTGCTATCACAAAGTCACTCATAATTGATAATAGCATCAACTGATTTATTATCACTGACACCTAACCATTGATTTGACAGATGCGCTCCAATGCCATACATAAAGTCGTTAATGTTGTCAATCCATACTCTTCGGATAATTAAACTAATACTTTGGACTCACTGAAGTCAGTCTATTTTTTGTTCACAGGGGGACAGCGGTGGTCCTCTACAGTGCCGTTCGAGCGGTAGATGGCTTCTCAAAGGCCTCACCTCATTTGGCTCAGGATGCGCCAGAAGAGGCGTCCCTGATGTGTATACCAACGTAGCTCACTACGTGTCATGGATTTACGCTCACGTTTACGCTAGCTAGTGAAAACCCTAATGAAGTTAGAAATGAACTGAACATTTAGAAAGGAGTGTGTGATATTTTAAACGTCAAGTAAATAACTTATAAAACTGTAGTACTGTGCCTTACGTCGAAAATATGATACGCAAGCATTGACTTACAAATAAATGGACGACGGGTCTAATACAAAAACCACGAAAAAAATGTCCCAAGTCAACCTATTCGAAATTTAAATTGTAATGTCATCGCAGTATCGCGCTGTCAGTCGAACAAATGAAGACTAAAGCGGAGTTTGGCGCTCTGTATACGATTTTAGCGCCTTACAAGTGCGGACACTTTTTAGCGCGGACCCGACGTCCATATAATTGTAAGTCAATGTACGCAAGTAAAGAAATTCAAAGTCGATTAACACCATCGTCTTCATTGACATCATAAAATATACTGCATAAGTGTTATTCGATATTGGCAAATGTTAGATTAGTAAAATATCATAACTTATCAAACGCTTTAGGAGATTCATCATCAACACCATCATCAACCTGTCAAACGTCCCACCGGGCAGGAGAGGGTTTAGGCTATAGTCCGCCACGAAGGCGAAATTGGGGATTTTACACGACATGCAGGTTTCATTGCGATGTTTTCTTTTACCGTTAGCCAGAGATATAAAGTTACTAAACATCCACAAACGTACTTAAATTTAAAACTAAAGCAATAGGCACAATTGTCGACCTATCCTTTGATTACCAACCGGTGTCCCTCAGAGCTACTACTATTCATAGCTACTAGTGTCTATTTAATTATTACTATTTCATGTTTTTAAATTGACCTCAATAGACAGAAAAATAAGCATACTTCTAAGCACTGGAGTACCTCAAGGAAACAAACTGATGTCTTTTAGAAAATATCGTAGCTTAAAAGCTTTCAGTTCCACAGAACTATCTAACTTTGAATGGTGTTTTAAACTGACCGGCATTAAAGAGATGAAACGTCTTAGTTTTGCTTTGGGCGTACCTCCAGGCATGGTCTCTAGTTTCACAGTTTCGACTAACTTTTGTTAACATCGTACATAAGAAGACGTACCTTAAGAAGGATACAGTAAACTTCAAAGATTAATTATACCTTCATTGACACTTGTACTGAAGATATATTGTAAATATGATTTTGTACCTAATGTTTGATTACCAACTGTAAATAAATACTACTTCTAGTCTTTAATGTACAGTATACTTAATATCACTTAAGTTACCTGCCTAAGTTTAAGTTTGTAGTTATTTATTAATACAATCTACAATTAAAAACGTGTCAAAGTTAAAGCTTTTCTGTGTTTTTACTAAAGTGTTTTTTAATATATTTGTTTGTTTGTTTTTCGTTGATTTTGTGTACTGGAATCTCTTCAATCTCAATACTGTTAAGATTTTTAACCCAAAAAGGCCACTCAAAATAACTGTGATTACTTTTAAATTATTCTTAATTTTAAATATTATTTTAAGTACCATATTTCATAGTAAATTTTGATTATGCAATTGAACATATAAAGGATAAATACATAATGTAATTTTTTTTTAGTCCAGTGCCTTAACTTGAATTGTCTTAAAGCTAGAGAAGAAGAAATGAGAATAGTTGACTCAGTACCTGCTCTAGTATTCTTGCTGGAGATGGGATAGGGCAAGTGTGTCGGCACACGAGGTGACCCACACCAGTGCTCGACCCATACCTCAAGGGATGAGTGTCATACCGTCCGGGCCATTAGCTCGCAACATGCTGCTTGACTCGAGTATAACGGGCACGTAAACCGTGGCTGAGGCCTGAAGGATGATGTCGGTGAGGGCTGCATGGCGCTCAGCTTCTTAATTTTAAGGGTTCCTAGCCTATCGGAGGCTGGACAACATCATAATAATCCTGACTTAAGAGGCTGCCGCTTTGAGAACAACGTGTTTCTCCAGCCGAGCCATTCCATCAAATTCTTTAAACAAGAATACCGCTTTCTTCCGACATTTCGTTTCCCTGTGATTTTATCTTGGATAATAAGCTGGAGTAATTATTGTTCCTCATGAAGTAATTACTTGAAGATTTAATCAACATATTGGTGAAACAAAATTACGATTTGTAATTTGTATATATAATGTTTAGGAATGAAACTATTTTTCCGGATTTAAATCGCGTATATTTGTTTTTTCAAACAAACCTTTGTTTGTTTGTTTGAAAAAACAAATATACGCGATTTAAATCCGGAAAAATAGTTTCATTCCTATGTGTAACAATCGCGAAAACCTAAGAACTCGATATATATAATGTTTGTTTTCATTATCGATCGCAAGGTATAGTCGGGGATTACGAACGTAAATTTGTTGACAAATTAAAATGGAGGATTTAGGAATAAGTCTACATTTGGAATCGCAAACAAGCTACAAGCTACGACATTATTGTCATTGTCATCAGTCATTTGTTCATCATTGTCAGTCATTGTCACGCATCTAATTTTTATTATGATATCAAAATGATGACACGAACAAGTCGTGTGTCTGGTGGCAAGCGACACGCCTGCCCATAGCAGTTGCAAAGCTACTCAGATCTTTAAATCGCAAAGATCTGAGGTGCACTGCCACTGCGCCCGTCACCCTGAGACGAAATTTGACAAATCCCATGTGCCTGTAATTTGACCAAAACCGGAACATAGCAATGCTCACATTAAAGGTGGCAGTACTTCCCTGGACGAACTCTGTCACAAGTAGCTCGTCCAAGACTAAGGATATACTGTATTACTAAAGCAATCAATGTCGACTTATGTTATTAGTTATGTCGTGACGACAGATAGTCGTGCAGTTTAAATTGTCGTTGCTTGTGTATACATTTAAATGAAGTTTACATATAGCTACAACACAATTAACTGTAATTCATGAGTTTTTTGACGTTACAACGACAGACTGTTAAGACGATGGGAAGAGCTAGAACGACAGTTGTCCAGCGGTAAATTAAACGTTACGATAAATATGTGACGACAGTTAATCGCAGCTACTATTGTCGTCATGTTTTATTTATCGTTGTCTCATATCTGCA
Source organism: Hyposmocoma kahamanoa (assembly GCF_003589595.1). Taxonomy (NCBI): domain Eukaryota; kingdom Metazoa; phylum Arthropoda; class Insecta; order Lepidoptera; family Cosmopterigidae; genus Hyposmocoma; species Hyposmocoma kahamanoa. The sequence continues at coordinate 1,705,326 of NW_020654878.1, read as the reverse complement.
AGCGATAAGGCGGCTGCCGTGAAACGATAAATTGTCGTCACGATCCAGTGGGAACAGCTAGGCATGACTGTCTTTCAACGATAAAAAAGTCCACAACACAGTCACTACAGATAATCGTGACATGGGAACAGGCTAGATAAATAAAACTTTACGACATAATGGGAACGCGCCCTAAGGCGAGTTACCGGAGGAGAAGCGAGAAAAACAGTTTTGCTAGATCAAATATTCTAGGTATTTATTATTAAATAGGGATCTTACAAAAAATATACGATATACCTTATGATACTATCTGAAGAATGTGCAATGGTATGTAACGGTGTGTAATTCATTACACGATAGGATGTACTTTGTCCAATCATAAAATCCCAAGAACAGGCTAAAATAATGCTTGTAACGGGGTCCAGAAGGACGAGGCAAAGGCTCGTTTCGTCAGCGAAATAAAAACACGCGCTTAATATACAAGTAAGCGGAATTTTATTGATGATAGTTTTGTAAGTCAATGATGATAGTACATAAAAGGGGTAACGGGAAGTCCGGCAGGTTCCGTACACAGCCTCTACGCAGTAAATATCTAATGTGGTCCAGAGTGAGCAGTACACACATTGAATTCCGAATCAACAATACTTTTCTTTTTGAAGGACACTTTGCAGTTGGCCGCTGATGCCCTTCACTGCGCCACCGGATGAAAAGGGCGAGCTGAAGGCTCATAGGCCGTAAAATAAATTACAGACTACACTTAAAACTAAGTAGCGGGCCTAAGGGCGCCCAAGTGGGCACGGACCTCGGCTCAGGGCGCTACTGAAGACTTCCGCTGGAAGGGCGTGCTATAGGAGAGAAGTTATCAATACATACTTTGCTTAACTACTTATAGTGCCGAGGGAAAATTTTAACACCGCGTTTCAGAAATAGCTTCAAAGTGATCAATGCCATCTACTACTCGTAATCTAACTTAGCACATAATTTTTACATGGTGATATTCCTCGTACTACAGAGTACCTACTTAAATTTTGGTTTTCAACTGAAGTTCTATAGTCATTAAATTGCACATTTATTCCAATATTTCCCAGTGGGTTAAAGACGCGCCGCACCGTTCGCTGGCCCGTTATTCGCCATCGGGCGCTTGTCAACTTCGGATCTGTGGCAAATTTGGTCCACCAGTTCTCATTTTATGAACCTTAAGCGGATTGCGAGACACAAAGGGCTGCCCCCCGCTCCTCACCTCCTAAAATCTACGCTCGCGTCAAATATAATAATACCAGACGTCACAGAGGGCATTCTTAAGAAAACAAAAGTACTTAAAAGGCATAAACATTTATTTCACAAACATACCCCTCAGTCTGTACAATATTTACAAAAAATATATCCTAACAGTATAATAGTTAATGGTTGCTCTTAAAATAATATCACATTTGTTTGATTTTTCAATAGCAAAAATTTTATTCAAAATTCGTAAATTAAGTTGCTATTGCGAATTTAAACTTAGTATTTAATACTGTCTTTGAAAAAATCCAAGTGCGCTCGCCTTAGTCGAATTTTTAATTAGAGATAACAAACCGATAGCTACTAATATCGCTTTGAAAAATAATATAGTCCCGTCTAACGCTGCCTTTCCACCAGAGATGTGCGAGGTAGCGAGGTAGTGCGAGATAGCGAGGTAGTGCGAGATAGCGAGGTAGTGCGAGGATGCGATATGGACTCTTTTCAGCAAGCGCGGGTGGGTTTCGTTGTGTTGGGGAGAGCGGTGGCGATAAGTCAGTGTCAGTTAGTGTTATACTTTCAGTAGCTCTAGTTTCCTACACCGTTTTGCACACATTCCTCGCCCGCACTCCTTGCACACATTCCCCGCTCAAATACTTAGCTCCGTAACTCTTTTCCACCGTAGCTACGCTAAGCGAGGTTAGTAAAATAAAGTAATTCTATTGGTGGATTTTTCCTCGCACACCGCCTCGCTACGTCGCACATCTTTAGTGGAAAGGCAGCCTAATTGGGTAATTATGCGTTTGGTTCATTCAGTTCTTAGCAAACTCACTGAAACTGAATTATATCAAAACGAAACGTTAAAAGACTTTTGACTAATAATCTGCTAAACAACATCTTTAATTTTTCTGTAATCAAATTGTGGATGTTCAAAATGAATACTTCTTTTTTATCGACTTCAAAAAAGGAGGAGGTTCTCAAATCGTCTGTATTATTTTTGTATGTATGTTCAGCGATAACCGATTTGTGCATTGATTTTGATGTTTCTATTTTTAGTTGGAAAGAGGATATCTCGGTACTTGTCCCATTTAAACTTGAAGAAAATACACCCCTGAAGGTGGCAAACTAGGAGGTGAATCAGGTTTCGAGCAATTTCCGGTAACCGATTTCAATAAAACTTGGCAAACTGTTATTCCAGGAACTGAACTGAGATTATATAATACTAAATGACGGGACGAACAAGTCGTGCACCTGGTGGTAAATGACACGCCTATTTGTAACAGTTGCAGCGCCCACTCAGAGCTTTAAATCGCAAAGATCTTAGGGGCACCGCCACTGTGCCCGTCACCTTGAGACATAAGTTGACAAGTCCATATGCCTGTAATTTCACCTACAATTATTAGAAAGGTGTAATTTGTTCCCGTATACACATTATAAAGCTGCATGATCGCACGTCATAAGTGCTTTTATCACATGAAAAGCGTAAAAAGAACATGAACTACATTAAACAAATTATTAGACGGGAAATTTTATAATTAATTTGTAGTATCTCTAAACCTCTCTCATTGAAAAGTTGTCATTTTTCAGATGCAGTCTTATTACACCAAGGATGCGAATTTGCCTTAATTACCTAGTGCACGTATAGGTGAAATCGTCCCTTAAACACAACAAAATATCAATCTTATCAAAAACTAACTCCCTGACCAGTATCTCTAATTAAAAATGCAATTACAACTCACATAATACACTGAACTGACTCATAAAAGTAGGTATTACCAGATTTGGATTTGGTTTCACGTGACCAAATTTATAGGCGACCTATAATGTTAAAAATATAAAACAATCTCCTTAAATAATCGTCTGTGAACGTTCAACATTGTGAAACATCATGTGAACGTAAGAATTTTACTTTTAACCTACAATTAATATAAAAATTACTAAAACAATGTTAACGCTAGTTAAAAATAACACCAGTAACTTACATATTCAACTACAATTTTGAACTGCAAGAGAGGAATGTTATAGAATTAAACTATGAAATAAATAAAAATATCCTAAATTAAAAGTAATCGTAACAATAACACTTTGAGCAAATATTCTTTCTATTTACTAACTATGGCATCTGTCAGGCAAGTAAAGATTGCTTCAGGCGCATTTATAGTCGGATTTTTATTAAGATTTACAGAGATAACAGACTGACTCTCAATAATTTGATTGGTGAGTTCAAAAAATCATAAATTTGATAACAGAAAAATGATAGGCGTATGTAAAGATTAAATGTAAATCAAATATTGTTTAGTAGACTATTAATACAAAAATCTTTAAGGTTTCTTTTGAGTGATTCGGTTCCAGTGATTTATTCAGAACTGAACTAAACAAGTCACTGTACAATAGACATGGCCACATTATTTCTGCACTTGACATTACTACCAGTCAATCTGTTATATTTAATTAAAAATTGTACTATATATTATACAAGTAAGTTGCAACGTCATGCGCAAGTTTTTTACAATTTAATCGACGTATTTTTCCACTGAAAGTGCGTATCTGTATGGTATAGCAGAAGCCATAATTTTTATGGCATATGCTCTTATTAATTGTCATAAAAAAAACTTAAAATTAGGCTTTATAGAACATTCCACTTCTGTATTTTACTTCTTAAGCTATTGAAGAGCTAGTAAATAAACTTTATTAAATTCGATCGTATGCCACCAATGTTCAAGTGTATCATTGTGATTTTGGAAGTTAGTGATTTTTTTAAATTACCTGGTTCATTAAACGTGTCTATTGCAAATCAGTTTTCATTATTTTAAATACCTTAAGACATTGTCTACACACAATTTATTCTGTTTTTTATAATATCAAGTTGGAAGACCGTTTAAACAGAAATATCAGAAAATTTTCAATAATCGTTGTCCCCATTTGTAAATCATTGAACAATTTCTAACTACCCGTTACTATCTAATTAATAATACCTTCTATATATTCTATAATGCCTTTACAATAGAAATTATATGCACCACGACCGAAACTTAGTCATATTATCATGAAAATGATGTAAACAATGGTAACCAACTAACCTCTCATATTACATTGAAGATTTCTCCACAAGAGATTATAAATGTAAGCTTTTACATTACATTTTCAGTATTTCTATGTAATAGGCCGCTAATACTGAAAAATTACGTAAATGCACTTTATACGATTCTCTAGGCACTAATGACATTACCTACAATTTTCAACTGATAATGATGTTATTTCTCTTTCACTCAAATAATTTTTACTTAAAACGCTTAGAAAGTAAATGTCGCAAACAAATTTTATTTAAAACCAAAAACATATTTAGTCATTGCAGTCTAAACGTTTCACGAGTCACTATTTAGCAAATCAGTCATATCCATGTCTTCTTCTGTAATAGCTAATAAAGAAACAGCTTGTTTAGCTAGTTCATCGTCGTCGTTAAAGGCGATATTGTCTACCATGTTTAAGATGATGCTCGATCCCCTTTCAACACTTTTCTTCCTTTTAGGCCTAATTTCTTCATCCTTTGATTGGATTAACTTGTATTTGGGTTTAAGGATTCTAAGAGTACCTTGGACACCAAGAATGAGGCCGACAATAAAGAGAAGGACTTCGAAAGTGATTAGCAGAGGCGGAGCAATGACGAATCGTAGACGGAGAATGTTCACAATCATTGCTGGTGGTTCGGTGCAATACTGTAACAAGGTGTTAGTTGAATCAGTTGATCAAACAACAAAAGGAGAAAGAATTAAGGGTCGTATTCTAGAACTCTACTCAATGCTCAAGTCAGGATTTGAGTATGGTTTAAAGCACTCGAAATCATAGTCAAGTCACTGCCATTACGGTCGTATTTTCAGTGCTTGAAATCATACACAGATCCTGACTTGAGCATTGAGTAGAGTTCTGGAATACGACCCTGAGACTCGTTTTACAGTATCATCAAATCTTAACAAATCATAACTAAAAAAGATAAAGAAGAATTTCAAAGATAATTCTAGAATAAAAGCTGGTTATAGTTAAATTTTGAAAGATAATTACCAATTGAAGCCACGCAATAGGGACTAGTTTGTCTTTTAATGGCCTAACGATAGGGTTCCCGGGATTCATTCTCACTGCAATGTTCACCTGGATCGTAGTTGACACCGTTAGAGGTATTCCAAGGGTCTGGAATATTAATATAAGTGTTATGAGTATACCGTATTTTGTTACTGTAAAGGAAGTAAACACAGATCACAATAGTTTTTTTGCCGTTATTACTTAAAATCAAAATATTGTCAATTCTGCACTTAAGATTGAATCCTTCTTAGAGAATTTAGTAGCGCTGCCAGGGCTCCATCACTCGCTCGAGGTTAAGCGATAAATGCCTCCCGCTGAGTGTATCGCCGTTGTCAGACAAGTGTTTCATTTACATTACAATCCTTGTACAACCCCAGCATTCGGTTTCCCATTACTGACTGCACAGCGCGGGCAACTTTATTTTCACCTCTCTGAAAGCGTGCTTAGGTTCCTTTTTCCTCATAGAGAGCCCCGAGTTTCGTTGGTCAGATTAGTAGGCTATTATAGCGTAAATATTTTGGATTTTGTATAAGAGTGATATATCTGTTATGTAGTAACTATTAAGTAATCTATGGCATTGTAGAAAACATCTCTCACCAAAATGTTGGCCATACCGATTTAATTTATTAATAAGATTTTTTTAAACTAACATGTGATTGGTCTTAAAGCAGATATCATTCCGTTGGAATATATGTATAGGTGGTCCTAACAACACGGATGCAAAAATATGCTAAATTTAGGTCTGCCTTCCATTCCAATTCCAAAGCAATTACCATAGTAAAATAAACTAACCGGTTCCAATTCTGCAATTGTGCCGTGTTTCTCAGGGTCTGGATGCATTCCCTCAAAAGAATCCATCGCAGCTGGATCGGTGTCCATGAAGTGAGGTTTTGACAACGCGATGGGGAAACCTATAACAAATTAATTGAAATTATAAAAAAATTTAATATGAAGCATTTATTAATTACTTACTAATGTCCTGTTACCACAAAGTGGAAGACCAACCAACTCTCTAACTACTAACCGTAATAACAATTGCTGACGTCAACAAACCCATTGGGCAAGCAATTTTTACTGCACTTGCAGGCGTATTCGTTAGTGTTGTTGAAAGCGCTCTGCTCCAGGGCATATCTAAAAAAATAAACATAAGATAATGTCGTGACAATCGCATTGTTAAGAAAGAAAGAGAGCGTATTCGTAAAAAAGATTTCAATTACAGTACCAGCCCAATAAGATATTAGGTATTTTACAGGGTTATTCCCATCTGCTCCCCTAAAACCCTGGCGGATCCGTTTTATTTTACATTATTTTCTATTCCCACCGGATCCTCTATGCTTGGGATCAAGAATAAATATTAATATTTTATCCACACTTGGTACCCTGGTACTTACAGACTTATTTTTGGTCAGTACTATGGTACAGTCAACAAGAAATATTTGAGAGATGTATTGTATTTTATTTAGTTTATAGAAATTAACAACATTAACAGTACGTTAACGGTCAATGTTTTTAACCCTTTGTAATTTTCTTATAAAAATACCAAAAAAACAACTTGAGCAAAACATTCAAAAGTCCAAAGAGAAACTTATATTTTGAATATTACTTAAGAGTGAGTTTTTGTTACTTGTGATTTGCAATATGTTAGTATTAATGACATGTCACAAAAAAACAATTATTGTCTGTGATAAATTATAACATTTCATCACAATTGCTCAATGACTGAATATTTTTTTTTATTTTAAAACTTCTTTTTGTCTTGATTATACTTCCTTTACAAATCAATGAGGGGATCTGTTGGGAATTGCTAAATAAAAAGTGGATCAGCTTGGATTGAAAATTGACGGTGGATCAGTTGTAGGGGATCAGATGAGAATAACTATTTAAACATGTTTTTGCTGAAGCAACACCAAGGTTTTGTTTTCATAAGGAAAATTTAAGTTATAATAACTTTGATGGATGTTAAGAAAAGAACGTAACGAAGTCTGAATGTAAACTAATGTTTTTTTCACACATGAACTTTTGTAGCATGCTTGATACGCATTTGCAAGATAAAGTGGTCCAGTGACATGGAAAGTTTTTGATAAGAAATTGGGAATGGTTAACTAAACCGTTTTTTATCTACACTTAAGTAGACTGTTAAGCCTGAATTATATATTAAGTGACATAATTGCGTAAATATTTTACAAACTATTATTGTTGCGAAATTCCAATTATAATTTGAAATTCAAAATTTTCTTTGAGTAATCTTACATGTAGGTAGGAAATCCGAATTTTCCTTTTAACTCCTTTTCAAAAACGAATGGGTAGATCCTGCAGGCCTGTCGTTTGAAGATAGGTAGGACAGTATCCTTGGACATGTGAGGGGACACCAACAGACCTTCATATGTGCCTTTGATGCGGTTGCAAGGTATGCTGAAAACAAACAACAAAAGAACAGTCAAATTTGCAATCATCGCAATCAAACAAAGTAAACTTTAGCAATGGACAAATTAACGACTCAGCGACTGACATAGATGTACACTCTATTCAATATTACACAAGGCGTTCAAAGTTTAGACTACTAAATAAGTAAATTCAAGACAAAAACGTTTCCTGAATGGCTTTTGAAACTTGGGGTACTGAACTATGACCGTTTTCGGGGGAGTTGTAGTGTGTCGGACCAACGTGACCTCTTTAGTAGGTCGCTGAATCCAGCGACCTACTAAAGAGCATATCGACGGAAATGTTGAGTAGGCATAAGATTCTTTATACTGTAATAGAATTGTGATTTCATTTCTATTTGCACCATGAACGAATAAACACACTATCTAAAATTGTTCTTGTTTCATGTACCTCACTGCACAACCAACCTAATATGATATGGCGATCCAACCCACTGAAACCTGTGAACTTCGTGTACTTCGCTAACTACTACTGCAACAATTGAATACTGCCACATGATTTGAAGATTCCAACTCAAACCACGACATCATCGAAGCTGCCTGCCTTCACGTCGTTATACTTCATCATCACTGATTCTTCAGAATGGATCCGACGTATTACACTATAGAAGGAACGTTACACACAAAAGGACCCAAAATAAGAAGGGTTTCAATACTATCCCTTCCGTCTTGTTGTCGTCGTAAGAACCTAATTTGGGAGTACACAGTTCACGGTACGTAAATGATTGATGATTGCGTAATTTTGATACTCGCGGTAGCATAGAAGTTTGAGTTTATTTGTTAATGGAGATCTAACCTGGTGTTCCAGTCAGTGTATCCTTGTTCAAGGAGTCCATTATGGCCATGCCAACTGTTGAGGGAATATTTTTTCTTATCGTCTCGTAGCTCAATTTCAGCCGATTCATTTCTTTCAGCGTAGAACTGTAAGAAGTGTTAAATTATTCTAACAATAATCATCATCGGTCCACCTTCAGTTGTAAGTAACATATCTTGTTGTTGAAATCTCATTGATTGAAGCTTAAAACCTATATCACAAAATTATTGACCATCAAATATCAGTTGCATATCAAATAATTTTCATTCAAACAATGATTGTTTTTTGTACACTTAATCTAATTTTATTTACTTACCCGATCTAAAATTCCAATCTTCTTAAAGTCAATCCACCCGGGTAACAAGGTATTGGCAAGTTTTACCAAAGGGTCGTTATATCCCCACAGCAGCTCTTCCACGGTCATACTTTTGAACAGTTTGGATCCCAAAGCAGTGATGGAGTAGTAGGCGCCCGCGTTGGCTAAATAGCCGGCTTTGTCTGCCAAAACCGTACTGATGGCCTAGGGACAACAGATACATTATTTGATACTGATAGGTAATTTGTAGCAGCAGAAAGCAACCAGTCAGTAACGGGTTAAATTTTTATTAGGCACTCAGAATGTTCAGTCTCTACTGAGAAAAACATCTTACAATTTTACTTATTCTTATGTATAAATAATTAATGTTCAATTTTCCCCTTAATGCTTATTATAGTCAATGTTAACTTACAAATAAATGGACGACGGGTCTAATACAAAAACCACGAAATAAATGTCCCAAGTCAACCTATTTAAACGTAGTGACATGTAAAGGAATATGAAAAAGCTAAAACGTTGATTTAAATTGTAATATCATCGAAGTACTGTCTAATTTAGCTTGCTTCGCTGTAAGTCAAACAAACGAAGACTAAAGCGTGAATGACGCTCTGTATACGATTTTAACGCCCTATAAGTTCGGACACTTTTTAGCGCGGACCCGACGTCCATATAATTGTAAGTCAATGCTTATTAATGATGTTCAAATTATGTCTTTGCTTTTTATGGGTTTGGTACCTTAAGCAAAGTCTTTTATTTAATACTCGATCTGTTATATATTGTTATATTCTATATATATAATAAACATGTTTGTCTGTAGTAGATGAATAATAATGGGACTCAACTGATTATTGTTAGAGATGAGCTAAATTTTTATAGTGCGCTATTTTAAGTGCTAAAATTATAATTTTTAGCAGTTCAAGGCCGTATGATAATGTAACGAATGGAAAGAAACGTGAAATAGTTGACGTGCGCTAACTTGTTAAGTATAGCATCTATGGTCTATCTATAGAATAGTTTACCGTTTTTTATGGTTAGTTACGACCGACTTCATTTGTTTTGTAACTATTACATAATATGGTGGTTACAGATTATAGACGATAAAGCAATGAGCTTCCCTTCATACTTTAATAATTTACTATTTATAATTTGCACAAAACTTTACACTGGTTATTTACAGTAAATTACACTCATAATAATTAATAATAATATTACAACGACTTATTAATTAAACAAACGCTAAACTAATTAAATAAATCCAAGTACTTAATTATATCTTATTATGAATCGCTTCACCAGACGAAATTTTGCTAACGTTCGATCATTAGCTCCAAATCGTATTAAAACGTAACCAAAATTATAATTTATAACATAACTACAATTATAATACTTGCTAAGTGCTAAATATAGCATTAGCGCTTAGCGTACTCAAACATGAAATTTAACATCAATAAACCAATCAGCTATTTCGCGTTTCGCACCACACGTTAAATGCTACAAATAATATGTTAAAGTATTTCACGTTATAATTGTTTCAACCAATGACAAGAGCCGCAATTTTCACATAGACTATAGTGCTATCTATGAAATATTAAGAGAGAGCATGCCAAAAAAGTTTTGACGTTGGCTCCGCCCAAATTTGTGAAACAAATATATGCCTGAAGTTCGCGTGACATGCGACAGAGATGTTGAATTTTACGCATTAAAAGCACCAAATTCGTTTCAGCGGAATAACTCTAAAACTAAAGGGATTAAAAAAAAATCCGTAGTGACAGTTGTCGATCATGCATAAATATAATTATTTATCTAATTTTTGCCCTAATAACCTGTAGCATTTCGAGGACAAATTGAAAAAATGTGAAAATTAGAGATCATTTCGTGATTTTTATCTATCGAGGAAACTTTATTGTTTTATGTTTCTGATTAATGTCTATGCTTGAATATATCGTGTAGTTACTCATACAATATTTTATTTTTAACTTTAAAGTGGATATACCCCTCTAAAATCAAATCGAAGATTAGGAATTTTTCCTCTGCTCCCTCTTAAGGGAGATAACTCAGGACGAAGGATTTTGTTTGTTAGCTGCGTAAGTAAAGCACGGAGAGATTGATGGTATGGCATTGAAATATTGTAAAATAATGTCGCTAGATGGCATTTGGTTTAATTTCCTTAACGTATTCCAATCCAAAGTGAAAAAATGTTCGTTATAATTTTAGCACCTTTATGTCTTTCAAATTATAATTGCTATAATTATTTTTTAATTTAACGTTATAACTTGAGCTATTTATTATATTAGCCATCTCTAATTATTGTTCATCCGATTGCGATACTATCGTGAGTTGCTGTGCCCACAAAACCCCAAATGTTTCTAAGGTATCAGGTCCCACTAGAGGATCTCCTTTAAGAAGAAAGTTGACACTATCTTTTGCAAAGCTATATTCTTTTGGTGGTACTTAACTTAACCTACTATATATCGGGTCTTTCAACAAGAACTTTGTTTTCTAAAACAAAATA
>NW_020654878.1:1656853-1658969 GCF_003589595.1 Hyposmocoma kahamanoa | reverse complement strand
TTTATTTTAAAGGTGATGTTGCGCAAGCCCTGTCGTTACCCTACGACTTTTCTATACGAAGAAGCAAAGGTCTTAAGTGTGCGGGAACTAAATATCTTAAAGATTACTCTAAATATGCACATGAGGGTTCTTAATTCCCCAGAATATCCCACTTTGCTTAGAAATCGAGTATTTAAGGTGAAAACTGTGTGTATGTGTGTGTGTGTGTGTGTGTATGTTGTTTGCTCTTTCATGTGCCCTTAGATAGCTACAGTAGCCAATCTAATTGGTAAATGTTCGCAAACAGTGGCGACACGTAAGGACACCGTTAACACAGTAATAAAAGATGGCTGCAGGTGTCTTAGCCTTGAGAGCATCACGTTTCACGTCCAGATCTAACAGTCTCTGATTCTCAAATGTTGTCACCTGAGTTTTCACGAAGTGCCTCCACCCAGAACTACTCGACTGCATCTCCCACCTTTAGGGGTAAATGTTGCAACTTTTCATATGTCTTTTCAGAACCTCCTTGTATTTAAAGAACTGGCCGCCTGGCTTCCACTTGCCATTCTGGAGTTCAGAAAAGAAGATACGCATAGACAAGTTGCAACAATATTTGTGCAACGTTTTAAGGCTTTCGCATTTCCATACATGTTTAATAAAATTGTAAAAACGTGATATAAAGGAGAGCTCTATTTTGAGGCGAGGAGAATCATTGTGCCACACCTCCAATCATGGTGCTATGATAAAAATAAGGTATTTAATTAATAACTATTATAACTATAGTGAAAAAATAGGGTGGTTTGCATTAATATTAGACATAGCTGGTTGAAGATTGTACCACCTCAGTCAACCGTTTGAAAAAACAAATATACGCGATTTAAATCCGGAAAAATAGTTTCATTTCCTATGTGTAACAATTGCGAAAACCTAAGAACTCGATATTCAATTATTTTTTATGTGAAATCACTAGTTTGTTATAATTGGTTTAGTTGATATAGCGTCCGGCACGGCATGCTGGAAGACGTCGGTTTGAATCCGGCCGGATCGAAGGAATTTTTTCTGAGTGTTCGTTCTTTGTATTAATAATTATAATAAACTATTTTAATTCATCCTACTTTCAAATTTATCTTAACATTTTATAATTATTTTCTGTTTATTTTTCCCTCCTGTTTATTATAGATAAATACATTGTAAGATATTTAAATTATTATTAATATTAAAACAATCACAATGCAATGTGTAACGTTTAATTTAATGAAATACCGCAACCGTGCATAGTGATCCTAGGCACGAAACGTCACGTTTATAATGCAATATGCAGGCAATATGTATAATATGTTAAAATAAAATGTCAATTCAGCTTATGCTTATTTGTAATTTTTTTTTGGAAATCTTATATTGCTCCTTGTTATTGTGATGTTAAATAAAGATATTTTTAACACCCTTGCTCGTAAAGCTGATGTAATTCCACCGGTTTTAAATATGTAAAGCGGGTCATAAAAAACGCGTGTGTTACCAAAGCAAATAGTTAAGTTATAGTCCATACAAATTCCATAACAGTATTATTTGCCATTTCAAATATGGAATTTTTCTCAAATTTTCTTTTCTTGGTACTTGTATTGTGAATATCTAAAAATAACAAATTTCAATAATGAAGATGAGCAATATATTACTTCAACTCCACCGGATATACTAACAGAAGCGCGAACCGCATGCGACAGCTTGCTGCCGTCAATATCCAAGGATAGATACATTACCACGTATGAAAATTTCTTGAAGTGGAAAAACATGAAAAATGCCAAGTCATTTTCCGAAAATGTAGTTTTGGCGTATTTTAATGAACTAGCTAGTAAATATAAGCCTAGCTCGTTGTGGACAACATATTCTATGCTGAAAAGTACCCTCAAGATGAAAAATGGTGTCGATATTAATTTATATACAAATCTAATTGCATTTTTAAAGAGACGCTCTGATGGTTTTATAAAGAAAAAATCTAAGGTACTGTCAGTAAATGAAGTCGAAAAGTTTCTGAAAGATGCTCCAGATAGCCAGTACCTGGCAACAAAGGTCGGTTTGCCTCCTTATTTTATGTATTGGTCTACCTACTGTACAATTGTACATACTCTTTTACATATTT
>NW_020654878.1:1636431-1656843 GCF_003589595.1 Hyposmocoma kahamanoa | reverse complement strand
TCAAAAAATATGAAGCTCTGCGTACGACTAAGACAAAAAGTAATCATTTCTTTCAGAATTACCAAAAAGGTAAATGTACTGCGCAACCTATTGGCATAAATAAATTCGGTACCATGCCAAAGGAAGTCGCCAAGTTTTTAGGATTGCCGGATGCTGATTGTTATACAGGGCACAGTTTCAGAAGAACGTCAGCTACGTTACTTGCTGATTCGGGAGCTGATATATTGACTTTAAAGCGGCATGGCGGGTGGCGTTCTAACGCAGTAGCAGAATCTTATGTAGAAGATTCCATCCAAAACAAAGCAAATATAAGTGCCAAAATAACTCGGGCAATAAATTTGGAGCCACAAACGAAGAAGTTTTGCCCTGAGCCGCGCCCCTCTACTTCTACTGATGATACTTTTTTATTTACAACTAATGACGAATTGCAATGCTCTTCTGCCGCCTTTCAAGAAGTTTCGTCGTCTCCAACATTTACTCTAACACAAAACAATGACATTATGAATAGTAATAATAATAATAACATAATTAAAAAACCAACTACAACTACGTATCATTTTAATAATTGTAATTTCACTAACTGTTTCAATAATTAAAAATGAACAAAATATAAAATGTTCTTTTTCTGTTTCCTCGCAAATGTGTTAAAAAACGTCGTACGATATACGTGCGTATTGGTTATAACATGCTCGGCTGAATTAAGCCCTCGCCTTACGCTCGGGCTAAAACTCCGCCTCGCATGTTATAACCATCTTTACGCACTAATATCGTAATGTACTATATTATTATTATTTCGTGATATGACCAGAAAAATTGTGGTATACATATTATTATTACAATATCAATGCGTATATTTTTTATTTTTTTTATTTTCAAGGTTCGCCAAGGTCTTCACTGGTATTCATAGTACAAAGAATTCCCTAGTTTTGAGGCCAGGAAATTGGTGTAGTTATTTGGCACATTATAAAAAATATATTTTGCTGTGAAGATCTTAGATTCCAGGAGACCACAGCCGAAACTCTTCGCTAAGGAGCATTCAAGTCGCCTAAGTAGTAGTTACTTCCGCCCAAGAATATTTTAAGCTCACGATAGATAATTTTTTTTCAGTCTCCGAACATGACAATTAGAGCCTGCCCAAGGGCTAATTTAAAAAAAAATCTACTTATATAAAACTTCTTCAAAGCTTTTATTACAATTGTTTTATGATTCTCTTGTAAAACACTTAATATTACTTTTGTAATACCTTTATATCACTTTTATAAGTCAACTTAACTACCTCTGTGGCCCAACGATTGCCATGCTGGACTGTCACGCAGAGGTCACGGGTTCAATTCCGAGGCCGGGATAAATTTTTTGAATGGCCTACATTTATTTTCTCTCATGAGTTGGTGTAGGTGTAATTTGTGTTTAGTGAGACCAGCGGGCTCTGGACAGGGACTCCGGAGCCTGCATTGCACGGCCTCACTCGTCTGGGGGGCGGGTCGGAGGACAACCGACTCGCCCCTCCGTTGGCGCGGAAGCCCTGGCGTATGAATGGCGTGGTGAATGTTCACCGATCCCACGGCGCCGACTCAACCGGCGAGAGGGAAACCCGGGGGGGTTTTAGTGGGGTAGGCACTCCAGTCTGTAGGGAGACTCATAACCCCTGAGTCTCCCTGGGCTCAGGGGTATCCATAAAGATTTCCCCTCCGTCAAAAAAAAAAGGTGTAATTTGTGTTGTCTATGTATGTACCCATGGCACCCACGATATAGGGTTTCTTTAGTGCGGGGCTATGAGTGTGCGTGTTATTATTATTACTATTAGTTATCACGTAATTAATTGTGGTTGAAGTTTACAGAGCAATAACCAATTACAGTTCAAGGTTTTAAACACATGTATGCACATTATATATGTAACATTAACCTTCGCAGTTAACCTGTGTTTAGTTTAGATATTTATAGAATGGTTTTAGCATACTATCAATATTAAATAATCAATTCTAATGACCGCCAAATATTAAATAAGAATCGATCTGTTAATGCGTTGTGAGAGATTCGACAGTCATATGCAAGTTTTTTATTTAATTTTATATTTAATTGCTTTATAAATATTTAACACCCAGTATTGCGTTTTACGGTAAAATGTAGCCAATTTCATGTGCCTTATTCCAGCGTGACCATGATCGAGCTTTTGAAATTTGACTAGCCAGAAAAAGTCGCTATTTAGTCGCAAAAAACTAGATTTAGTCGGTCCGTCGTTCAAAAGTTATAGGAGTGTTTTACTGTCCACGCTGGGATAAACTTATTTCAGCGGCACCATTTCTTAATCTCGAGAACCACAACACCTAGCTTAGATCTGATTACACTAAAAAAGTCGTGATTTAGTCGGTTCTAGTCGTAAAAAACTAGATTAGTCGTTACGCCGTTTTGAAGTTATTAAGGTGTTTTACTGTCCACACTGTAATAAGCTTATTACGGCGGCACCATTTTTGAATCTCGAGAAGCACAGCTCCTATCTTAGATTTGATTGCACCCAGAAAAAGTCGTGAATTATTCGGTTTTTGTCGCAAAATTTTAGAATTAGTCGCTCTTTGTTTATAAGATATTGGATATTCAATTATTTTCGTTGATAGGTACATTTACGTAGAAAAATCGTACACATAATGAAGAATGTGTATTTAAGGAAGATCATCGTTCCAGGAGGCGTTCGTGGTTATCGTATTCGTGGTGATTAAAATAATTTTCAACATTTTAACTTTCTTTTTTTAAATTACCGAGGCCGAGGCCGAGGCGTTAATTCATGCATTATTATTATTTTATTTATTTGTTGACTATAACTTTTCAAACAATACTGCTAGTTAAATTCATTAACATATATAAACAAAGTAGACAAATCATTTGACGATCAATACGAAGGCCTATTGTGGAATCGTGTTAGCGGAAAAACGCGTGCGCGGAAACCGTGTATTCGGACATTAGTAGGTGCAAATAACAATTGAACTTCACAGTTATTTGTTTTAGACAAATAGAAACAGGTAATTTTAACGGATATACGTCATTCTAGTGAAATATATTATTTAAGTTAAAACCTGAGTTAGGAAGGACCTTTACCTACGTCACCCCTGACAAACCTCCTTCGCTTACTATCATTCCTTTTATTATTATTTTAATGTGAGTAATCATAATTTCCACTCTCACAAATTTCGTTAAGTGTTGTTGTGTTTATTCTAAGTAATCATAATTTCCACTCTCACAAATTTTGTTAAGTGTTGTAGTGTTGTTGTGTTTATATGAGCACATTATAATAAGTAAGGTCTTTTATAACATATAGTGGCAATGAATGAATAACTAAATGAATAAAAGATTTTTCCAAAGAAGTTTTTAATATATTACAAATAAACAAAAACAAAGGAAATGAATCTATTTTTCCGAATTTAAATCGCGTATATTTGTTTTTTCAAACAAACCGACGTTTCGGGCCCTTTACAGGTCACGGTTGGGTCAACTATGTAACAATCGCGAAAACCTAAGAACTCGAAACAAAAACAAAATAACAAAAACAAATCTGTGTTCCAAATGTTATTGCATAATTTAATAAACAACAACAGTTGAACAACAATTTATATAATAGCAATAAATACTGACAACATAAAATAAATCCTAATATAAAAAATAAATAATATAAAACAGTAAATGCTTAGCATACAGAGCCTTACTTTTGACATTGACCATGTGAGGTTACTGGAGGTCGGCTATTACGCAACTTAGTTTGTTTACTAATTAGGTAGACGACGGTAGAACGAGATTTTATTCCAGCTGATTGATTATTAGACCATGCACGAAATATATCATTTATTTGTCGGTGTTGTTGTCGTATTTTCATCATAACAAGTCTTCTCATTGCATTAGTTGTGTACAATTGTAAGTAGATTGGAGTTGCAAAAAGTTGTACCTTAAATAAATAAATAATCTCGTTTAGAATTTTGTGTTTTGAAACATTGACTTACAATTATATGGACGTCGGGTCCGCGCTAAAAAGTGTCCGAACTTATAGGGCGTTAAAATCGTATACAGAGCGTCATTCACGCTTTAGTCTTCGTTTGTTCGACTGACAGCGAAGCAAGCAAAATTAGACAGTACTGCGATGACATTACAATTTAAATTCAACGTTTTAGCTTTTTCATATTCCTTTACATGTCACTACGTTTAAATAGGTTGACTTGAGACATATTTTTCGTGGTTTTTGTATTAGACCCGTCGTCCATTTATTTGCGAGTCAATGTTTTGAAATAATAGATTTGAATTTAGAATTCTGTAACAAACCTATTTTATATCATAGACTCATTGACTTACAATTATATGGACGTCGGGTCCGCGCTAAAAAGTGTCCGCACTTGTAAGGCGCTAAAATCGTATACAGAGCGCGACACTCCGCTTTAGTCTTCATTTGTTCTACGGACAGCGCGATACTGCGATGACATTACAATTTAAATTTCGAATAGGTTGACTTGGGACATTTTTTTCGTGGTTTTTGTATTAGACCCGTCGTCCATTTATTTGTAAGTCAATGCATAGACTTTACTAATCAACTTTGTTTGTCAGATAGTTCTCTAAAAATCCACTAGATGGCATTGACCCTTTTTACTTAATTCCTGCATCGCGGTGTTAAGATTTTCCCTCAGATGGTGACTACTTGAACCGAATTTTTATTTATGTATGATGTTTATGTACGGGCTATGAGCCTTCAGATCGCCCTTTTCATCCGGTGGCGCAGTCAAGGCGATCAGCGGGCAACTGCAAAGTGTCCTTAAATAAATATGTATGAGATACATCGGTACTATTGATACGTTTCTAGGAGTTGAGTTCTTGTAGGAACGACTGCCTGGACCTATCTGATCATTGACTTACAATTATATGGACGTCGGGTCCGCGCTAAAAAGTGTCCGAACTTATAGGCCATTAAAATGGTATACAGAGCGTCATTCACACTTTAGTCTTTGTTTGTTTCTTCTGACAGCGAAGCAAGCAAAATTAGACAGTACTGCGATGACATTACAATTTAAATTCAACGTTTTAGCTTTTTCATATTCCTTGACATGTCACTACGTTTAAATAGGTTGACTTGGGACATTTTTTTCGTGGTTTTTGTATTAGACCCGTCGTTCATTTATTTGTAAGTCAATGTATCTGATAGTTACTTTTACACTTTATGCATTTGTACACGTGTAGTAACGCTCTCCCCGGTTACAATTAACTTAGCACCTTGTATGCATACTTTTGGATATAAAACCTGACATTGGACTGGAAGTTTTTTTTTTACTCAATTTGGTGACGTCATCAAGTGAGAAAAGAACCCCCTCTACAATTCTTATTTTTTAATTTAGAATTTTAAGTTTTTAGTTTAGAATTTACATTGTTATTTGTGAGGATGTGTATCTAACTAAAGTTATTATAACGGGCTATGGCAGAATATATTTTTTGGTTTTTGAATCCAAAGTCCTCTGTCATAGACCCAATGTTTGAAACGTCTGTTTTATATTGGGTTTAAATACTCGTAATTCTTTTTTGTATTGTTATGTCAAATGAAATTATTTCACATGTTACTGTATAAAAGATTGTCGTTAGTGAAAATTTTACAAAATAAATAGAACTAACCATCACAAATCAACATTGTACAGGGTCAATGTTTGACCTTTAGATTTAAATTCAAGTTCAATATTTTATTTATATTTTGTCGGAAATTTTACATGATTTTAAATAAATTGGTGCTAATAACTTCAACAGTAATAATAAAGATTTATTAACTCATTTCAAAGTAACAGACCTTACATTAAATTAAGATTAATAGTGTGAAATGACGTAACCTTTGGAAGAGGCTGGTGTCTGTACTAGGCAGTAGGACCAATGACAACACAGTTTACAGATTACTCACAACGGAGTGTGCACAATTATATAATACCTGTTGACAGTTGCCTTGAAAAGGTACCAGTTATAGTGTCCAAGGATAAGTTTTCCACCCACAGCCGTACGCCATACGAATGTTAACCCCCAAAACACACTGAAACCCCAGTTTCGGTCTCCTGATGATGGAAAGGGGGAGGTGAAATAAATCGCGCAATTCCATCGCACTCTCCATCCTTCTCCATA
This sequence comes from Hyposmocoma kahamanoa, assembly GCF_003589595.1. NCBI lineage: Eukaryota > Metazoa > Arthropoda > Insecta > Lepidoptera > Cosmopterigidae > Hyposmocoma > Hyposmocoma kahamanoa. Next base: position 1,650,717 of record NW_020654878.1, on the reverse strand, counting down.
TTCCGTAGAATACCGTGATATATAATCCGGTAAGCGGGCACTTTTACGGCGATTCCTAAGTCCAAGTTTTTCAGAACCATCCCATAGGTGGCAGCAGTACTCCATACAATTGAAGCGACTGTTCCGGTACCTACGGGTCAAATGCGACAAGATGCGCGGGACACGTGAGTTGCCCTTTAAATTGGTAGTATGTCCGTTTTTCTCCGGACACTGCGACTGACATCGCCAGTACTAATCCGAAGATTTAGTAGAGGATAATCTAGATATCCTCCTATCCCTGTAGCCGCTTAGGAATTTTGGGAATTGGAGAGACGCTTAGGCGTGCGTGCCAACAGCTCCACCACGAAAATTTCGTAGTTGACTTTAGAGCCAACGGCTTAGCGGTGGCAACTTCTAATTGTGCAATACACTGCAACAGGCGAGCTAACCAACAGCTCCGATACCTATCTGTGCAATAGAGACAGTGCTGTAAGTGTTTTTTTTTCTATGACACCAAGTGGCGGGACGAACAAGTCGTACATCTGGTAGTAAGCGACACGCCTGTCCACAACAGTTGCAGTGCCGCTCTCTTTCACAAGGACCTCTACTGCTACTAAATATTGTATATGGCTTCACCCAAGGCATTTTGAGCTCTGGGTGAAGTCTAAGTAAACGAGCTCATCTGGGGTCAGGATCTGAATGAAAACATCCCTGTGTGAGCTTGCTTGCGCAAGTAAAGGTGCCGTTCCCGTATAACCAAAAGGTTGGGTACGGATGGCACAATAATCTAAACTTAGTAAAAGATACGGCACAGTTCTGTATTTCATTTAGTAAAGAACTGAATCTGCTATCTGAGAAGTCGATGTAGTTTATTTTGTCATCACCAGTGGAAATTTTTAACATTCGTCGCGGGTTTTGTCTATGCATCATACATCAAACATTTTTTTTCACGCGACACTGTTAAATTTATTTGCTAAAGTTTGTTCGTTTACGATTATCGGCTCAAGTGTTGTCGCACCTTTTTGTTGCCCGTTATATAATCTTTAACTATGTGAATGTATTTTGTGGAATTCCGGGGGTAAATGTTTATTTTAGAAATTTATCATCGACTTCAAAAAAAGAGGAGGTAGATTTCGACTGCATTTTTTGTGTGAACCGATTTTGATAATTTTTTTTATTGGAAAGAGGGTCCTGTTTAAATTTGAAGAAAATATTCCACCTCTAAGGGTGGAAAACTAAGGGATGAATCCGGTTTCTCGCACTTTGCGGTAACCGATTTCAATAACACTTGGCAAATAGATACAATTCCACGAACTTTAGAACACAGTCAGACAGACAGTTGGCACTCTAAGGATCGTATTCCAGAGCTGTACTCAATGCTCAAGTCAGGATTTGAGCAGACTTGAGTATGATATCTAAAGTTTAGTGCTTTAAATCATACTCAAGTCCTGACTTGAGCATTGAGTAGAGTTCTGGAATACGACCATTAGTCTCCCATTCTGTTAAATTTTCATCTGTATTAAAGGTTATGGAGACCCATAAGGTCCCTCCCCTTTTTTTTTTTTTTGACGGGGGGAAATCTTTATGAATACCCCTGAGCTCAGGGGTTATGTGGGGACTCTCCCTCCAGACTTGAGGGCCTACCCCACTAAAACCCCCCCGGGTTTCCCTCTCGCCGGTTGAGACGGCGCCGTGGGATCAGTGAACATTCACCACGACGCCGCCCGGCCGCCCTAGCTTACGCCAGGGCTCCCGCGTCAACGGAGGGGCGAGTCGGTCGTCGTCCGACCCGCCCCCCAGACGAGTGAGGCCGTGCAATGCAGTCCCTCCCCTACTAATCGTCAAGAACAACTTACATAAAGGTACAAAATCTTCTCATAACGACACATGACCAGCTCCAACGGTTTGTAGCCAGTCTACCTCGAAAATTAATTAAACTAAAAAGGCAAGAGCTTCGCGCTCTAACTACCGCCGCTAACAGATCATTGTCTATACAATAAACATCTTTTCAATTTAGGTATCACAGACAGCCCTCTATGCATGTAGGGAGACTGCACCCACCAAACGCAATATAGACGCTTTGACGTCAAGTTGCGAACACCAACCCCTCACACCAGACCATACCACACCAAGGTTGTCTGGAAACGATTAGTCCGCAATTTCATATTGGAGTCTCAATATGCATACCTTTAGTCTGACATTTATATATATATTATGTGTTATTGTAGATATGTATGTATAGATTGTTTATACATGGATACAGTTAGTCATGAATTATATGTTATATATTGTATGTATATAGTGTGTAAATAATGTATTATACAGATAATTATATTTTATTGTTCATGTCAAATTCTTTATTGCGTCATGTTGCACATTTGTAGTTATTAAAATATAGTTATAAACCAAACGTGAACGTAATTTATTTACATGGTCCATATTAAATTAAAATTAAAAATTACATTAAATTACAAAATAATTAAATACAATAAAATTAGGAAAATGAAACATATTACATAAATTATGTAATTAAAATTTGTTGTAAGTTGTTTATGTATGTTTATTGGTCATATAATAAAGTGTATAGACTTTGTTTATTACCTTATTTACTAGTTTGTGTTAGTACGATGTGATATATAGTGTTATATAAGCTGTGATTCTTAAATAAGAAGGTCACCGGTACAGTCCCTTTTGCGGCATGTACTAGAGACATTACTTTTTAAGAAACTTATACTATTGAAGTTTAGTAGTTGTACGTCTAACTAAAGATGAAGGAAAACGCCATGGTGACACCAGCGTGTCAAAGACGATACACTACGGTAAAAAACACCTATAACTAGATACTGAGACATCATGTGCTCGGCAATTGACGTGTGATGACACTACACATTGAATACTGACAATGTATATACATATTTTAATTTTCTAGGAAAAAATATGCCCGAGGACGGCACGCGTTTGTTTAAATAATTTATAGTTTTCGGGAAATAAGAAGGCTGGTAGCGTGTACCGTTCCTTTTCTTTTGGAATGCGATTGAATTTAGTTCTGCGCACGCGTCTCCACAGCTCATCGACTTGGTGTTTATTATACGGTTTTTTAAGAAAATAACGTTAAGCCGTTACGTGACTATGGAACACAAACACTTTATAAGTAAGAATATAAGGTAGATATGTTATAAATGCTTCCAACGTGGCATTCTAAAAGTTGGTTAATTCTATAATGTCAGTTTAATGTCGCGTTGCATCCGGAATTATATATATATTACAGTTTAGCAGTATAGCTCCTTGAGAAACAGTCCGTCCAGGGAAGCACTGCCATCTTACCTATTTCTGCCGATGAGCAGTTATGTGACCATTGCTACGTTCCGGTTTTGAAACGTAAGGGTGCTGGTGAAATGGCACAACAAAACAGGCACAAGGAATATGTCAACTTATGTCTCAGGGTGAAGGGCGCGGTGGCAGTGCCCTTCAGAGTTCTGCAATTGAAAGCTCTGAGTGTCACAGCAACTAGCGTGTCGCTTACCATCAGGCGCACGACTTGGTCGTCCCGTCACTTGATGGTATGATAAAAAAAAGTTGTTATAATAATATAGTCTAATGATTTTTACGGACTGTTCCATAATTGTAATTTACGTAGGATTAACATTCTAAACAAATGAACGTCATATTATTTTTTATAGGAACAATAAGTATTTTATACTAAATGCGCCACACATCCAACATTTATTATAACATCTATTTTAAGAGAGGTCTGGTGTAGGAATTTTTGTGCCTCGATGTGGTGGTGGGTTCAGTGAATTAAGAGTAAGGCAGGTTAAGAATCGTAACAACCTCAAATGACATTGGTTGGTTCCACGTAACAGTGAAAGTGTTGAACCAATCACTTTGGAATAAAAATATAGTAAAATTGAATATACACACTGATAAGTATACGGTGTGATCATTGACTTACAATTATATGGACGTCGGGTCCGCGCTAAAAAGTGTCCGAACTTATAGGGCGTTAAAATCGTAGACAGAGCGTCATTCACGCTTTAGTCTTCGTTTGTTTCTTCTGACAGCGAAGCAAGCAAAATTAGACAGTACTGCGATGACATTACAATTTAAATTCAACGTTTTAGCTTTTTCATATTCCTTTACATGTCACTACGTTTAAATAGGTTGACTTGGGACTTTTTTCGTGGTTTTTGTATTAGACCTGTCGTCCATTTATTTGTAAGTCAATGGGTGTGATAGCAAGATTTCTAAAAATATTCACGATAGAAAAAAAAACACCTAAGAAGTGAGACAAAATACAGAATTAAAAAAATCAAAAGTTTTACTAACATTTGACAATGAGGTTCCATTTCCGTAATTTAGTGGCCTAATCAAATCCGCGTAAATGTCGTGGCAACCAAATTGGCGTGATTCACGGGAATCTATTGTTATCAGTCCGTAGACAGCACAAAATAATGCTTGCTGTGGAAAAAAGAAAGTCGTAGCCATTGAAATAACAAAGTAATAACGTTAAATCCCTCTTCTGAGAAATTTGGTTTGGTGCAAACTTTTTTTATATATAAAAAATAAGTGCGCATTTGACCTCCATCGCACCTGATGGAAAGCGGTATATAGCATGCACACCCAAATAATGCATAGGCATTATAAGTGGATAGCCACTCTCGCCTTGAAAAGATCCAAATTATAGCGTTCGGGGAACAAGTCTGTAGTCAGGGCATTCCACTCCCTAGCCGCTCGCCATATAAATGTGGAAGCGTCTAGTCCCCCGATGATGGAAAGGAGAAGGCGGAATCAAATTATGCAATTCCATTGCAGACTATCCGTGATATATCCTGTAGAATACGAATAAGCAAGCGATTGGCATCGCCCCAATCGGAGACTGCCTTAAGTGTCAGATCCAAACGACTAACAGTGGGCTCTGGACAAGACTGGATTTTTTCACTTGCATTGGTCAAGTACCTGCCTGCAACTGTGCAGTTATCAGCATACTCGAAGGCACCTGGAATCAACATATCATTTATATGTAGCAGAAAGGGTTGCGGACAGTACAGAACCCTGAGGAACTCCATCTCGATCATCTTGATCCATCTACAGCCCGATGTTCGGAGGTTCGTTTACACAAAGATGCGAATCCTTTTACGAATGCTACATACGCGAATTTAAATTGACAAACTTACGTAGTTATTTAATGAAATTAAGTTGTTTTGTTATTTTACGTATTTCACAAAAACTGATGATGGATAATTTACGTGTTATTTTAACATAAACTGCATTTTTTATTATTATATTTTGTAACGTATAAAATACGGGGTGTCAAAGTCAAAGTCAAGGTCAAATAATCTTTATTTCATAGGTAAGAAAATTATACTTGAAATCGTCATACTGATTAAACTCTTATTCATAAGTTCATTCGTGAGGCAGATTCCTATTCGAAGAATGAACAAGAAACTCTAGGGGTTGCTCTTTGTAAATATACATTTTTCTCGGATTTTCGGATTTCTGTCATCCAAGTACGCAGAAATTGTATAATAACCTAGCAATAAGTACTTGCCTAATAGAACTTGTATTGCTGTGAATAAATAAGTAAATAAAATTAGTTGGTTACTACGAGTAATTTCTCATCCGAATGACAGGCTTAGCAATCGCGCATCTGTAATATCGGTCTTGCGTGAATCGCATCCTGTCGTAGTAGCCGTAATGATCACGGTAACATTTTACTTTCATTGAAAGTAGAGCTCTACTTCTACGAAATGTTGCATTTTAACGAAAATTATTTATAGGAAATGAAACTATTTTTCCGGATTTAAATCGCGTATATTTGTTTTTTCAAACAAACCGACATTTCGGGCCCTTTACAGGTCCCGTCGTTATCTACCCAGGATGTTGCGAGAGGCCATTGAAATTAAAAAACATCCTAATTTCAACAGGGAAGATGGTTTCTCCGTACCACCAGTTTGGGATCCAGTATTTCCTCTAATGAAAAATCCCAAACAGATATAAGACTGCAGTACTAATTAATATGTTTTAGTTTATTCTAATTTCTATTAATAATTAATAATAAATTTTAATAAAAATTCATTCAATAAAATAATTTGTAAAACTTAATATAGCGAAAATTGGAATGTTTTCTTTGTAAAATTTAAAAATAAGGTATTTAATTAATAAGTATTGTAACTATAGTGGAAAAAATAGGGTGGTTTGCATCAATATTAGACACAACTGGTTGAAGACTGTACCACCTTAGTCAACCGTGACCATGGGACCTGTAAAGGGCCCGAAACGTCGGTTTGTTTGAAAAAACAAATATACACGATTTAAATCCGGAAAAATAGTTTCATTTGTATGTGTAACAATCGCGAAAACCTAAAAACTTGAAAATTATTTAATTTATCTCTATATTAACTTGGACTTTAGACTCAGAAGTCAATACTGTATTTACAATTGGATAACATTTATGTAAAGTGTTAATCCAACCACAAACGCCCACACGCACTGGAAGGCTTATAAGGAAATGAAAAAATATTTTTGTAATATTACTGTTAACATAATAATTAGTAGGTTCTACTGATGTTTACGGATCTTCGGTAAAAAATAAGTTTTATTTATCTTTGCATTCCACACTTGAAATAGGCGCCTAGGTGTAGTGTGTAGCGTACAATGGCCCGTTCACCATACCGTAATTCATCTGTTTCGTAGTCATGGTTTTGAGGGGTTATAGTTGGCACATAGTTGAAATTACAGTCTTTGTCAACTTATGTCTCAGGGTAATGGGCGCAGCGGCAGCGCCCCTCATATCTTTGCAATGTAAATCTTAAAGGGGCACTGCAGTCAGACTCAGCCGATAGCATTTGTTGTGGACGTTACCACCCATTGACTTACAAATAAATGGACGACGGGTCTAATACAAAAACCACGAAAAAAAGTCCCAAGTCAACCTATTTAAACGTAGTGACATGTAAAGGAATATGAAAAAGCTAAAACGTTGAATTTAAATTGTAATGTCATCGCAGTACTGTCTAATTTTGCTTGCTTCGCTGTCAGTCGAACAAACGGAGACTAAAGCGTGAATGACGCTCTGTATACGATTTTAACGCCCTATAAGTTCGGACACTTTTTAGCGCGGACCCGACGTCCATATAATTGTAAGTCAATGTTACCACCCCACATTATTAAGGATATCGTGAATGTCGGAACCGAAAAACATAATCAACATCGGGTTTTCACTTATAGTAACCAAATGGCGGGGCGAACAAGTCATGCGCCTGATGTTAAGTGACACGTCTGTTCATAACAGTTTAGTAGCAGTAGAGCTCCTTGTGGAAGACTTCGTCCAGGGAAGTCTGCCACCTTACCTATTTCTGTCGCCAAGCTGCAATGTGAGTACTGTGTTACGGTTTTGAAGGTTAGGAGTGCTGGTGAAATTTCAGACTTGTCAACCTATATCCCAAGGTGACGCACGCAATGGCAGTGCCCCTCAGATGTTTTAAAGCTCTGAGTGGCACTGCAACTGTTATGGATAGACGTGTCGCTACAATCAGGCGCACGAATAGTTCATCCCGTCATTTCGTATCGTAAAAAAAAGATACCTATATCGGGTTTTTGACCTGAAGCAGCGCGACCGCCATCTCAATGTTTTTGATTAATAAATCAACAATAATAAACACAATGGCGTATCTCGATTGAGTTGTGAGTTAATTTATTACTTATTAAGAATCAATAATTATACTTACTACATAATAAGAATTAAACTTGAACGATGAGATAAGCTTCCTTGCCTGTAACTAAGTTGATTTGTTTTTTTTTTTTAAAGAAACCAATGTTAGATTCGCTTGTCTCCCATGGCCTATAAAAGATTAATTTTAAAAGGCATAATATTAATTAATCCTCAAAGAAATAATTGATCATTGATATACAAAATTTGCCTTACACGAGGTTTAAAACTATAGTGAAACAAAAACTTTATACTAAAGGTTATTATACAACTTCTGCGTACTTGGATGACAAAAATCCGTGGTAGTAACCCGTTTAGCTCATGGAGGTAGTCTCGATCTCTGATGTTTCAAATAATAATAAAAAAATATTGTAAATGTTATTTACAAAGAGCAACCCCTAGAGATTCTTGCTCATTCTTCTCAGGGGAATCTGCCTTACGAATGAGCGGTAGAGTTTAACCATTGTGACGATTTCAAGTGTAATAATGCTTACCTATGAAATAAAGATTATTTTGAATTTGAATTTGAATTTGAATTTGATGAAAATTAGACCGAATTCATTACGTACACTATCACATCTACCTAAATACAAATAAATGGACGACGGGTCTAATACAAAAACCACGAAAAAAATGTCCCAAGTCAACCTATTTAAACGTAGTGACATGTAAAGGAATATGAAAAAGCTAAAACGTTGAATTTAAATTGTAATGTCATCGCAGTACTGTCTAATTTTGCTTGCTTCGCTGTCAGTCGAACAAACGAAGACTAAAGCGCGAATGACGCTCTGTATACGATTTAACGCCCTATAAGTTCGGACACTTTTTAGCGCGGACCCGACGTCCATATAATTGTAAGTCAATGTTAATATAACAATAATTATGGTAAAAGAGTTTGGATGTGTGAACTTCCTGTGATATTAAATAGTTTACCAAAAAATCTTATAAATGAAATAACAGATAAAAATCCTATACAAGTCAAAAACAAATTAAAAAGATTTTATATGAAAGATCAATATCAGAGGAGGCATACGCAAACTGGTCATTGATTTAATTGTTGTACCTTACATATTAACGCAACTCACTGGAAAAGGATAAATAATCTTTAATTTTAAGATTCTACCTTGAATGTGCTGTAACTTGTTATTAATATTTGTAATAAACAGTTTTAAATTTAATTTTTTTTATCTATTGCAAATGTGCACTTTATAAATAAACGATATTTTTTTTAAATTTCATATATATATTAATTGTTCCATCTATATTAGTTGATCTACGGATAAATTGTAAATGAACTCAATGTATTCAAGGTAATACTATTAACAAGTTTAAGCATACTAAATTAATATTTGGTATACAAAAATAATATTTGATCCTCCCTTTTTATCATTGAAAGAAAGAAAGAAAAAAAGCTGTTTATTACACAAGCACATTGGTTTTTTCTTTTAACGATGATGATGTTTATAACCAGTATATCTTTAGTAATTATGTTATTTAATTAAGATAATTATACAAGTAAGGTAAAAAAGACAATAAAAAACTAAAAATTATAAATTATATGAATAAAATTGGATCCCCTCTGCAAGGTGCCCAGGACGCTGGCAGCGTTCCCCCTTTGTATTGCTATACTAATGCGTTGGGCAAGGTAGGTTTCCCAGACAGTCTATTAATTTTTTCGATAAAATTTTGTCCAGATGAAGGGCACTGGGACCCCACGGGCCAAGTGTTTCGACTCCAAAGGCTATAAATAGGTAGTCCGACCCGAGATCCTGGTAATTATTACTTTTTAGTATTTCCGCCAGCTTGCTGGTGTGCTGGAGATGGGATGGGGCACGTGTGTCGGCACATGTGACGTCTCACACCAGTGCTCGGCTCATACTCCAAGGGATGAGAGTTATTCCGTCCGCGCGTTTGCCATCTGTCGCGACATGCCGCTTGATTCGAGCTTGATTATAGCGGGCACGTTAACAGTGGCTAAGGCCCGGCGGATGACGTCGTTGAGGGCTGTAAACCGGGAGATACGCCCAGCGCTCAGCTGGCAGGAAAGACCGTGGTGACCCAGAGCATTTACAATTTTGCCACAAAGACACCGATGAGGGGAGTAAACTGGGAAGGCCTGCAGCTATGCAAATGGTCTCGGCGTTCAGGAAGTTACCGGTACTAGCAGAGGGGAAAGCGTGTAGTCAGTGGCCAGATTCCCACCTGGACGCCGTTTCCAGACGCTAAATATCTTTTGATATTGATCTCCTAATAAATCTTCGTTGCTTGGTTGTGCCCTACATTCAGTAGGTAATGTTAGAATATGAAAAAGCAGCACGAGCCGAGCGAGTGAAGCGAGCGTGTCGCGGCAGCACCGGCGGGTGCCGAATGGAGAGCACAACCAAGCAATTTCTGTTTGTGCCGGGTGATTTTTTCAGGTCCAATTATATAATATTAGTATACAAATATAAGCAACATTTACTTAGTTTTAAAAATAAGTATCTAAATTTTATTTTTAATGCTCATTTGGCTCAGTATTGAGGCCTAACATAAAACTATTTAAACAAATCAAACTTTTTTTAGCGTAGCTCAGAACAGATTAAAATATCAATCGATTTAATTTATTTTACGTGTCAAAAAATGACCGTTTAGATTTGTCGCCTGCTGCTTTTGCAAATTTAAAATGATCATTTAAAATATGTGCCATTTTCAAAATGGGAGAGAATTACCCTGCAATGTCAGTCAGGGTCCAAGGACTCAGGTTCAAGAGCCGGTGAACGATACGTGCTGTATCCAGTAGCACTGGCTATTGCATTTAGAAATATTATTTTTCTATATTGTTTCGAGTCTGCGCGTTTGTGATAACGTGTTTGTTTCCGATTTACATAACACAAGTGCTTTAGTTGGAAATTAGATCAACGTATGCGATATTGTCTAATTTTTATATTTAGTTTTATTACTTATTTATTTCTATATTGCACATTACATTAAACAGGTTTTCACACTTAATTAATAAGTGAGATCAACGTGAGCTTTCCGTAAGTTGTGACTATATTTTTCAGTTAAAATTTCATTTATAGAATATTATGATTTTTTGATGAGAAATTGGTTTTGTTTAAATTTTTATTGAATGTCAGAATGTTTCAACACCATATTAATTCTTTTTGTGAAATTACTCCACTAGCTTGTTGTAATTATGAATACAGAGAACGAATACTTAGAAAAAATTCCTTCGATCCGGTCGAATTCGAACCGTCGCGACGCAACGGAGCGAACCTCTCGAATTTTTCTATGTGCTTCTTATCGGATCTCTGTATTTGGTATTTCAACGACTTTTTAGCCGCAGCGCAATTTATGAGAAAACTATGAAAGTATTGTGTCGGGTTTTAGTTTATTTTTAAAAGTTAATGTTATTTTCTTTTTTAATTACGATTAGAATTTTATTATATATTAAAATATATCTGTAGATCGGGCTGTTTCTGTATGTAATTTAGGACGCCGGAGGATCAGGTTAAATTTAAAATTATGTTGCTTAATTACGGATAACAACGCTACTTCCATGATTGTAGGGGATTGGAGAGGGTTAACATGTTCTCTTTAATAAAGTATGGTCTACAACCCTTTCATGGATATTTACAATAATACGAAGTTATTTCTTTTTTAGAATAAACAGCTCTTAATATTATAACGTTAAAATCGATACCTCCGAAAAACACTAAGCCGACTAAATTTTTAGTCATATTCTGTTTTTAATGTAAACAGCATCGTATTTATTTATTAGGTATATATATTTGCGTGTGATGCACTTTGGTGGCATGGCTTACTGGGCTGCGATCGCTCACCATATGGTACTGGCTGAAAACCAGCACTGTTTGACTTCTCTCGGTCTACAGTATTTATGCTGAGTCAGGGCTATTTCAGCACAAACTGTAGTCTTAAGTACATTAAAATTTTATCAGTTGTTATAGTATTTGTTTGTTTTTCTCACAGTATTTGTTTTTCTCGCAATATGTGTTTTGTATAAATGTGTATAAAATTAATAATGAATGTTTTATGTGCTTTTATGTTATACTCTGTGAAGTGATTGTAAATGTTTTGTTTCTGTTTGTATTTGTGCTGAATAAACGTCTTATCTATCTATCTATCTTATTTAAAATAAATAAATAAAATGTTGTATTCCATTGCTGTGCAAAGGCCTACCCCATGATCCCTCCACGCATCCCAATCTTGAGCTAACAAAAGATGCCCGTTCAGATTTTTTGCTTGCTTCTTTTGCAAATTTAGAATGATCATTTTAAAAATGGGAAAGAGTTACCAAAATCACGATCCTGGCCATTTCACGAGATCCGGCGTGCGTCAGGGTAGCATTTTGAAACCAACCCTCTTTCTTCTCATGTTAATATTAGCAGTAGAGCTACTTATGAAAGAGTTACCTTACCTATTTCTGCCACCAAACAGTGACAGTGCCCCTAAAATCCTGTTATGGATAGGCGTGTCGCTTACCACCAGGCGCATGACTTGTTCATCCCGTCACTTGTTATTACAAAAAAAATGCATTTATGCATGTAATTATTTATTAAAACATTTAGAAAACATGTGCAGACTATGTAACGAGTAAAGATATTTAAAAACGTTACAAACCGTGCAGATGTTTAATTGATCTGTCTGTAACTTAACTGCATCCGTAACCCTAATAGTAAATATTTCTCGTACGTTTTCGAGATTTGGTGTTCTCGGTACGAGTTACGACCCAACTGCGAACTTTGTACGCATTTGTTGTTGTTGAGTGTGTGCGTTTTTTTTTGTACGAGATTTTTCACAAAATTGATTGTAACTGTAACATAGTACACAAACCAAAAAATAAAAAAATGGTTTAAACCGGTTTTTAATCTTTCATATATTTTCAGAAGCCAGTAATTGAATATAATTTAACACATAATTTACATAATGAGTAGTGACAGTCAATCTTCATCCACACCCCAAAAAAGTATCCAAAAAAAAGGATGGACTACAAAAAAAAACAGGTGACACAATATCTTTCTGACTAAAGGGTCCGTATAATATAGTTTACTTAAAAGTTATGTTTTTTGTAAACAATGATGATGTTTTTTCTGTTTTTTTTTATTCCTCGCAATTATACGATTTAATTAACTCGTACGAGATATTTGACAACCTAGGTACGAGAAAAAATTTTCTTTATCTGGCAACGCTGATTTTGGTGTACGGTTTATTTATCGTGCAACATTATTATTATTATTCTTCTTCTTGGCGTGTCGACTCTCACGGTTATATTTGTGAGGATCAGTTCTTAGCTCCTGAGACAGTGACGTTGTACAGGTGTGTACACGCAGGGCTGGACAAAAGATGTGCCATTGTCTGCGCTCTACGAGCTGTAACCCCATCCGTGCATGCACTCCTTGCTTCGGCCGACTTGTGACCGCAGTATATTCAGGGACTTCCAAGTTTGAAAAAAGTAGATCATGCCCAGGAGGGATGTGCGACAGCGGGATGAGTGATGCCGTGGGTATCTCTCCTTCCAGAGACTTCCAGAGACTCGGGTCTGGTTAATTTCCCCGTCCAGAGGGTATGCCACTTTAATGAAGCTATGGCGACTTACTTGGTATTTGGTGCAACGGGCTGGTATCCGCAACTCGACGACTTTTTAGCTTCTGGATTACCGACACGTGATGGTGTAACGGGTGCCGCAGGTCAGTCTCTTGTATTATTTAATATTCAATTAACGTATCGTGAAATATTATTTAATAAACATCATAATAATATACTTGAATAGTTATATAGATCAAATCTCCACGGAAGTTAGGTAGTGAACGTTTTATTATATAAGAAAAATTCCTAAATAGATAAAACCCACTCCAAGTCCATGTTTGTATGAGCTGCCTTTCTCTACACAAATTACGTGTTTCGTGATAAAATAAATAAATAAACGTTATCTCGTTTATTACTAGAAAATGTAAACTTGGTCAGTAAATAATAAATTAAAAGGAAGACGTAAGTAAAACTTAACCTAATTAGTAAGTCCTAATTTAATATTGATTGTTGATTATTGTTTTAACGGTTAATATTTAAGATAACACGCTAGAGTTTAACGGAAGTTACGGTGAAAAACGCGGGTGCATTTTCAATTTGTTAGAACAAAAAAAAATTACGATAATTTAAATTTAGTTTTAAAAAAATAGGAATTGGAAAATTTTGTTAAATTATGAATTTAAAAATTGATTAAGTACATCACAGTATTTTTTTTTAATATTAAAATACATTTTTTATCAAAAAAATATTTTATAAAATACGTACCAAATAAAATCTTCTAAAATAAAAATTAAACACAATATCACTTCCGACTATGTCACAACACAACAAACCGATAGTGTTCTTAATGTCCATGCAGTGTCTATGCGTGTGCGCAAGCTGACTGAGTTGTTCGGGGTTCAATAATCCTATATATAAATGGAGATCTAAGTTGACCCTCGCGCAGTGTCAACATCTCACTAATAGTAAAGCAACATCAAGATACAAAACGTGATTATGATTTAGAGTTTTTTTGTAAATGCTAACGTATTTTAATTTGTTTTATTTACTTTTTCCTAAGTTGTTTTAGTATA
>NW_020654878.1:1596786-1636031 GCF_003589595.1 Hyposmocoma kahamanoa | reverse complement strand
TTTTTTTCATAAGTCTAAAAAGTTTAAGTGAAGACTTCATCTAGTTTACGTATATCATTGCTGATGAACTTTTTTTAAGTATGAAACCACTTATGACAGAAGTCACCGCTCTTCCAAACCGGTGCAGTTATTATCTACATAAAAATAGCGCTTGTAATTTTCAATTCATTTTTATAATTTTTTTTATGATAATAATTTCAGTATTGTTTAGTACTCTGTACTAAAAAACCGACCTCATTAGTACGTGGAATTACATATAATTACCAAGTTTTATTGAAATCGGTTATCGGAAAGTGAGCAAACCCGGATTCATCCCCTAGTTCGCCACTATGCGGGACTTGACACAGGTGATAATAAAAATCGGTTTTCACTACTCAAATTATATTGAGAGAGAAAAACGCCTTGATTTGGACAATAGCAAAATCAACCAGTAAAATAATTGCTCTTTGTAATAAAATTTAGGCGCTATTTATAAAAATGAATCTTCATGCACGAACAGCCACCCTTACGAGTGGATGATTTTCTTCAAAATGAAATGGAACCACTATGGAGGTACCCTCTTTCCAACAAAAAAAGAATCACGAAAGTCGGTTCACAAATACCAAAGTTATCGCGTAACATACAGTCGAATTGAGAACCTTCTCCTTTTTTGAAGTCGGTTACAAAAAACTTGATATTTACCTTTATCTTCTTATTAAATAGTGTTGCAATGTACAAAAGTATATTATAATTATCACAAGTGGTGATAACCCCCTTTACGGTTGCTTCTCACTTAAAAGGTCTACGGTTCGAAGTTACTTACACTTATGTATGTTTAATAACATTACCTTTCGGTGGCGCCTATTTCGAGACCGTACCCAGCAGTGGAATTTAAAAGGGATTGATGAAGTGGTCAAAGTAGTAGTAGAGCTATTTCTAACCTGACCTCTTTCTGCGGCCATGAAGTAATGTAAGCATTACTTACAGGTTCATATGACTTGTCAACTTGTTACGATGACTGGCGCGATGGCAGTGCTCACTTTTTACCATTTAAAGCTCTGAATGGCACTGCAACTGCTATAATAAGGTGGATAAGATAAATTTATTTCAATATAACTTAATCTAATACAATATAAGTAAAACAAATGTAAATAAAGGTATTATAATATTCAAATAAGAATTAATAAGAGAATCTAAATTATACATTCTTCATAGTAAAGATATGCATTTTAATATTAGCACCTAATGTGTAATTGCGATGCCTAAACCAAGTAAACGTATACCTGTATTTTAGGCATCTTTTTAGGCAAATTTCTTTATATTACAGCTTAAAAATAGATTTTCTATTTTCAACAATAAAACAATTAGCGGTTATAAATTAACGGTTACCTATATAAAACAACAAATTGTAATTATGAAACAACTTCCAGCTAGTCCTCTGTTTCGTTGTAAGTCTTACTCTTAAGCCACAATTTGACGGTGCTTTTACATTCTATTTTATTCAAGACGAAATAATGCAAATTAGAATTTAATTTAAAGAAAAGGAATGTACTAAAGAAGCAAAAGAATCTATGCGAGATGAAAAGGTATCGAGTCGTCTGTGGTTGGTTAAACTAACGGAATCAAATGGAGTAATTGAGTGCTTTTTCAAAACTTATTTGTTGGATAGACAGTTGTCGAACCGAGAGGATATCGCACTCATTTAGAAGTTTGCAGGTTGGATAATCGAAAGGACGGGAATTGATAACTTAAGAACAGCAAAGCTATGGACTGGTGTGACGCTCACCAACAGGCGCAAGGCTTATTCATTCCGTCACTCGGTATCATATAATCTCAGTACAGAGTACTAAAAAAACCGACCTCAAAAGTACGTGGAATTACGTCTATTTGCTAAGTTTTATTGAAATATCCCCTAGTTCGCCACTATACAGGACTTGACACTGGAGATAATAAAAATCGGTTCTCACTACTCAAACTATATTGAGAGAAAAACGCCTTGAATTGGAGAAATCGCAAAATCAATCATTAAAGTAATTGCTCCTAAATTAAAGTTAGGCGCTTTTATAAAAATGAAACTTCATGCGTGAACAGCCACCCTTCGAGGTGGGTGATTTTCTTCAAAATGAAATGGGATCACTAAGGAAGTACCCCCTTTCCAACAAAAAAAGAATCATGAAAATCGGTTCACAAATACCGGAGTTATCGCGTAACATACATACAAAAAAAAGAACATACAGACGAATTGGGAACCTCCTCCTTTTTTGAATTCGGTTAAAAAAAGGTAATGTGATTGCTTAGACGCAATTTAACTTGTTATTAAGGAAAGTCCGTTTTGAAATTTTAACACTGTATAGCAAACATGTTTATCAATAAATTGGAGGCTCAAGTATCTCATTGAGAAACATTGTAATTTATTGAATAAATAGTGTTTGTTTTCTTAGAAGTCTGGCTTATATTGCCATTAGGATGTTTTGCTTATTGCGAGTGGCAAAAAGTGACTTGCTGCTTGTCCTTGAAGTCATTAATTTAATAACTCTAATAACACATCACATTCAAATCTTTTAAGTCGTGTTTTTCATTGCCGAAAGTCGTACGCCTGAAAGTTATTCCCTTTTTTATGATAAGAAGTGACAGGACAAATACTACCACCGCGCCCGCCACACTGATAAAATTGCAGGCACTTGGGACTTATCAACTTATGGTTCAGGCTGACGGGACCGGTGGCAGTGCTTCTCAGATCTTTGCGATTACAAGCTCTGAGTGGCACTGCAACTGCTACGGACAGGCGTGTCGCATAACGCCAGGGGCACTTGTTCGTCCTGTCACTTGTAATCATAAAAAAAGTTACTCTAGGGTCCTCATAGCTGTTTCGCGGTAGCAGAAAAGTTTAGAAACACCGTCAGGTTTTAGTCGGTACGAGTCCGACGTAGCCCTTCATCTTCCCGGGCAGAGGGAAAAAAAGGGTCTTCAAAGCGGTCATGGTTACAGGAGCATCTTTCTCTAACACCACATTTCGATGCGTCTGTCTTTTCTATTCTGCAGTCAACGATGGAGAATGCACACCTAAATAATAACTATTCACTCTAGCTTTGAAAAAATCCAAGTTATAGCGTTTAGGGATTATGTCTGAAGGCAAGAAATTCCACTCCATAGCCATTTGCTGTATAAATGTGGAAGAGTAACGCTTCGTGCGAATCTTTGGAATATCCACAATATAGGGGTGACACCACATCCTACGTCTAGTTCCTCGATGATGGAAAAGTGGAGGCGGAATAAAATTATTGAATACATATTATTATTCGTGATATATCATGTTACCTGTATCCTCTACGACACACGAGCCATAAAATCTTGGTGGTTCGGCAGACCCTTCTTTTTGCCCTTCTGAGTTCTTTTACTTTTTTGGTTGGCTTCCTCCCTGGTCAGCAAGTAGAGATCCGAGATAAACAAATTCGCTGACGAACCCTATATCCGGAAGTTCTCCTGTACGAAAGAAATGACCAGTTCCATCGATTATCAGGACTTCCGTCTTATTGACCTTGACCTTGTAAATAGTAAGCCCTAACAATCCGCTCTTGAATTCTTCACATTCAAATACTTTAACAATATACAAGATTTCCTTTTCAATACATACACCTTTTAAAGATAATGGCCTAAAGTACTGTTTATAGTAGTTTACCGTGCTAATTTTAGGCACATTTGTGTTATTCCTTTGACGTAAGCAGAAAACTCGTCTTAAAACCTGCACGCGCGATCAGAAAAGGTTATTATTAAACTTTTTTATGTTTAATGTAGCTAATAAATATGGAAACGTATCGAAGATACTTTATTAGAATAAGTGCTGCTTCAGAGGTGCGTTTTTTCAAAACGACAAGTCAGGGTACTTAGGTTTCGACCGTTCCAATGTTCGCATTCTTCTAATTTAAGAGTTAGGCTCTTGTCGTGGAGTAGTCGCCAATCATTTTTGTGCATAGACCCTGACTTTAATTTCCTAATACGACACTACATTAACTTTTTACCTTAAGTGATCTAAAACTTCGTCTGGGTTGTTTTCTGCCTTTATTTCCTTCTATCTTCCATTTCATGATGCCTCTAAGAAATTTGTCAGCTGGCATCGGATTGTTCAGTTGTTATTATTATTATATAAGTTACTTTTAAGCTGTTGATCTTCCTTTAAGATAAATAAATATTAATTATTAATACAAAGATCGAATACTTAGAAAAAATTCCTTCGATCCGGCCGGATTCAAACCGACGTCTTCTAGCAAACCATACCAGACGCTATACCAAATAAACCACGTAACAAACCAACGGACCTCGCGAATTCTTCTATGTGCTTGTTGTCGGATCTTTGTATTTGGTTTTTTCAACGATTTTTTAGCCGTAGCGCCATCTTTGGGAAATGTATAAAAAAATTTCGATCTGTGTATTAATAATTATAACAAGTAGTGGAGTAATTTTACAAAAAATAATTCAATATCAATTCAATACAAATTTAAATACACTGATATTGTTTAACAATAAAACTGAAGATATAACAATAAGAAACAAGAAACCGCTTATAGAGGGTTATAGATACCTTTTCGATGATCTCAGATAGAATTAACAACTGAATGTCACTAAAAATGTCGATAACGTTGTTTATGACAGAGCAGAGGACTTCATAAGCTGACAATGACGAGAGAGTATTTGTTGTGGACGTTACCTTCCCACATGATTGGGATATTGTGAAAGCCAAAACCGAGAAACTTATTCAATGTGAGGTCTTCACTGAAATAAAAAACAATATCGCTTTTAGCACAAATCCCACCGTTAAGGTAACAAGGACACATCTGCAAAATGACTACTCTTGAGGAGATAAGTGATTCCCTATTCTGAATAACTTCTTGTCTACCTGCTCACTTTGTGACCTGGCAAAACCATCAGCGTCGTAGTTCTAGTGAATTGCGGCGTAAAGCGGCGTTAGGCCCTTTTCGCTGACGCAGTTAATTTTTTTTATACAAAAAATGAGTGCATTGACCTCCATCTCACCTGATGGAAATGACGATGAAATCGACTATGTAGCATGCACACCTAAATAATGGCTATTCACTCTCACCTTGAAAAGGTCTAAAATAAAGGTCTGTTATGGTCCTGCGTGTAGCTTACCATCAGCAGCACGACTTGTCCGTCCCGTCCCTTGATATTCTAAAAAAAAAGTTATAGCGTTCTGGGAATAAGTCCGCAGGCTGGAAATTTCACTCCCTACCCGTTCGCTATATAAATGATTAGGGAATCTCTTCGTGCGAATCCTGGGAATAACCACAACATAGGGGTGGAATCAATTCTATACCCACAATATAACACTTAAGACCTTACCCGCAAACCTCTACTAGCCTTTTCATCTCTACCATAGTGCGTATGTCGTAAGCTGCCCTAAGATGTCTGACCTCCTAGCCGTCGATTTGGTTCTGAATATTTCAGTGTGAAGAAAGGTGTTAAACAAATTTAACGTTTAATTTGTGAGCAGTAAAATTCGTTTTGATATGATTTTCTTATAGTATGAATAGGGAAGGACGTTTTAAGAAACTTTTTAAGCCAATTTGATCTTAATCACATATAGTATAAACACAAATTTTAAACAAAAACCTGGAATTCCTTTACACTTTTCTGTAGGATGCTTAAGAAGATTCTCAGAACCAAAAGGTTGACTACAGGTATCTTACACCATTGACTGTACTGCAATTCAGCAAATAAATCAGTTATCTATCTATCTATAAACTTTATGCTTAAACTACTCTTATCTGCCTCCGTGGCCGAACGGTTACCATCCTGGTCTGCCGCGCAGAGCTTTTAGGTGTTAAATATTTGGAAAGAAAATGGTGGCGGTCGGTGTCTGTGAATTTGCCGCGTGACATTTAAAATCCATTTTAATTCATCTTTTGTACTTTTGAACTAATTATTGTAAAAAGTGACACAGATTCGTATGGAAACGCTTGAGGTATAAATCTGAAACGAAGGGCAGCAAAAAATACTACTAGTTTAATGAGTAAAATCGTTTTATTAAACTAGTTTTTAAATGATCTTCGTATAACATTTAATTTTTTGCTATTAAACAGACATAATAAATTGTTTATCTGTAATAAGAATGACAGTTAATGTAAATTATATAGCTGTTAAAAACGCCACCAAGTTAGTCTGTGCTATTATTTACAGCTACAAGTATCTCTATGCTTCCTTTTAGTATTTCCTTGAGTGCAATTAAAAAGTTATCGTCATTCGATGTACTGCTGTCAGAGTTATAAGGAGAAATGGCCGATTAATCCACAAAACAATAAATACGTGGGTGCAATGTGTGCCAGCAGTATGCGTAGTTCCATATACTAGAGCTCAGTCTACCATTTTCGCTTTGTACGTTATGGTCGTGTCAATTATCTCATGCAAAATCTCGAAAATCGTGGAAAAATGCTTTCTTTTGCTACTTTGAAGAGCAAAAATGATAGTTGCAACTGTAATAGTTAAGCCTTATTTTATTTAATTTTAATAAATTTTCCATTTTTTGTTTATCGTATAGATATTTTGTTATAAAAAAGAAAGTAAACCTTGTCTTATAGGCCAACAGATGGCAGCTATTATCTACATTTTTGTCAAGGTCATAACTATTTTTCAAGCAAAAAATTGTAGATAATAGCTGCCATCTGTTGGCCTTTTCGAATATTATTACAATCGCTTCGCGGCTTTACTTGAGACCATCCATTGATCAGATCCGGCGGTAAGTTTTGAAGTCTAGATTCCTGCTAGCACCCGAGTAGGTCACCGTAAGGTTTTAGCTGGTAGAAGTCCGGTCATGAAGATTTTCCCTAGAAAAAAGATGTGCTACCTCATCCAGCGTATTCACCCGAAGCCCCGTCTGTTTTTCATTTCTTTTAAATTTTACAAAATTCTTTGAATGGACATGAATTTGATAGAACCAAAGTCTCGAGTTCATAAGCAGAGACGTGCTGCTCCTCAGGTGAAGTTTGACGACTATAGTACGCTACCGACTGAAGCTCAGCAGATTCTTGTTTTTGGAATAAAATACCTTAATAATCTTACTAGCGTCAGTATGTAATTCTCTGGCTAATGAGGCTAAAGACAAAGCTAAAATTGTGCGAGAAATCCAATTTGCATTTGAGATTTTGGAATGTGTTTTGCTGTCCTCTGCCCAAACCCAAGGTATGTCATTTTTAAGTAACCCCGTAAGAGGCTTGACTAAAACGACATTTAGTTTTATTAAATGCTAGAGCCAAACTATGGTCAATGTGTGTCGCCCATTACGGCAAAATTTAAGGCGTAAACATACTGTCTGAAATAGATTGGCTACACTAGGATTTAGAGTCCAATCTTTATAAATTATTATGCGTCAAAAATGTCATTCCAAGATGGCGTCATGAGTCTAATTATTGTTATACAAATCTTTTGCATTTTATTTAGTTATTTTTTCATATTATACAACTTACACTAACAGTATTGTTACTAGTTGTTGTCAACTAAACAAATGTAAGCCATAGTCAATATAGGATTGAGTCAATCACCGTCCAAGAGCAAGCTGCTGATTTAGATCACAGAACTTCGGGCGGTGGCCGTTTTCTAGCAGTAACCAGCCGATGTCAGAATATTGTACCATTTGACAGAAAAGCTGTCACCTAGCCTTGGCAAAACTAAAGAGAAGGCTCGGCCCACATAAATTTATTATAACGATGCCTTAATTTCTTAAACACGTATCTTATTAAGAGTGATTATTTAGGAGATGGTAAAACTTTCTATCTATTTTAAATTTCTTATCAAGTGTGGTAATTTGGATGCATTACTTTAAAGAATAGATAAAAGGCAGTGTGTGAAATGAAGGAAATTTGATGTGAAATCAGCCTGCAACATTACTACATACATTGCATTTTTTACGTTTCAGTTACTTTGTGCTTTAAGATACGAGTATGAGAAGGTAAGGTGATGATAACCGCTCACGCGATACATGCAGCCGTAGACGCATACCACACCTAGAGGTGCCGGTGATGATTTTATACCGATTTATCGGATATCGAAGTTATAACAGTTAAAAGAACTAATATTAATTGCTATTTCGGTAACTACTCTAGCAAACCATAAAGTTTTTAATGCCTGGGTCTGTCATTTAAAAAAAATAAACAACTTCAAAAAACATACCGTAAGTAGCGTTTTTTAAGTTTACCCTGAATATAAATGTTTATAAACTATACTTTAGGGAGTAATTTCCATTTAACCACTCAAACGGAATATTATCATATTTTATCCAAGTACACCAAAAATTTAATTAGTGCTTTTTAAGTGCAGGATTTGCTGTGTATTACTGAATTTTATTTGAGATGTTTTTGTTGGTAGTACGGAGGGTATTTATTTAGCAATGCAGAATAATAATTTTTATTTATAAAAACTTGTATTTAAACTAAATGCTTTTCTAATTTGCGAAACCAAATAGCCGCCATTTTGCGGTAGGAGGAGCGCATCGCGTGAGCGGATAAGTAAAAGCAAAAGAAAGGGAACATGCTGTAAGAAAAATAAACAATATAAAAACAAGTACAACAGAACAAAACATTCTTTTACTACGCATTAAAAGGTCCTCTACACGAATATATCAAATTCTTTAAAACAGTTAAATTACGTGAGGATGAGTTCACATGATGAATTGATACGCATACCCTGACGCTTCGAGAATTTTGATGAGAGTGACAACGGAACGAACCAGCGTAAGAATAATGAAGAAAAGGAATTTGAGAAAGATTCAAAATTTCAAAACGAAATGTCCAGATATCAGTAAAGAGGATGATAAAAAGGTGGGATGAAGGAGGTCACATCGCCGCAAACCAACACTTAAAGTAGATGGTGGATGATAAAAATGCTTAGGAAACGTAAACGTCATGCAAGCCTGTTGCGCTCACACTACTTAATGTCAGTGTGGCTACTGCAGGCATTAAATAACATGATAAACCTCTTTAACGTGCCAAAAAGACCGCCACCTGAGCCTAATGCGTAGTGCCATAGTGAATGACGTAGTAAAATTATCGCGATAAGTCGTGACTACATTCTCACTACTCTCGATTAATACGATCATTAATGCCATCAAACCTTAGTGTGGCCGTATTGTGGGGTGCAAGAAATTAGCCTCCCCGCACGATGTACATGATACCGTACGGACAAAAAGTCTCAACTAAATGTTTTCGATTTAACACTCCAAATCTTGAGCTGAACGTTGTGTCAATCTCTTCCATCAATGAGTTACATTCATATATAAAAATCAAACATAAGATGTCTATTACATAATGTTTGCTTTTGAACGTTGCGCAAGGTCACACGTCTTACTTAGTCCTCAAAAAATGTTACGGTAATTAATGAGGAGAGCAATGATATCAACAGTGGAAATGAAAATGTGCTAAGCATGAAAAAAAAGGTAAATACCAAGATAGTGAAATTTGGATACCAAAAACATTAGGTAGATTAAATGCCTAAGAAAAATATGTGATTTACATTTACGTCATTACAGTAAGGAATACTGTGATCCGTGAAGGACGTGGTTTGAAAGACAATATAGTGACGTCTTATGTTATAAACAAAGAAGCTAAAAAAAGAGTCCTAAAGTCCTTATGTTATTGATATACCAGTAATACGTACGGGAAAGGAATTAAAGACACTGCCAAAATTTTTTTTTCCCGATAACTATGATCTGGGGTAAGACTAAAACGAATAGAAAGAAGTTTCTGAGAATCGCGGTTAAGTTACCAAGCACGTTTTATTCAATAAAAAATCAAATAAATCAGTCAATAATTCATACGTAGTGCTAGTGATTTGGGTCAATGTTAATAATTTTAAAACAGTTTGTCCAGAGAAGTACTGCCACCTTAACTATTTTTGCCGCCAAGGAGTACTATGTGAGCATTACTACGTTACTGTTTTGAGGTGACTTATGCTCAGTGCCCCTTAGATATTTGCATTTTAAAGTCTGAGTGACACTGCTATGGACAGGTGTATCGCTTACTACCAGCCGCACGACTTGGTCGTCCCGTCACTTGATATCATAAAACCTAAATTTAAAATTATTGCCAAGATGTGAAAATGAGGTAAAGGTGAAAATAAATAATACACGATAGTAATTATGGATTGTGTGAAAGATGTCATGGACAAGAAAGGTATAAGTATGGAAATGACGTCTGACAGGGGAGAGTGAAAGAAAAATACATGTTGTGCCGTGCCACCTAGCGTGGGATAAAGACAGAAAGAAGAAGTATTTTTTTAATAATATCAAATTGTGTGTCTGGCATTCCAGAAAAACTTGCAAATATTTGCTTTTTTTAGACACCTTAAGGATGATTTTTAATCAAAAATCCAGTGTACAATTGTGACTCAAGCATATCAATCATCCGAAAATCTAAAATTACTAACTGCCACAATTACAGTTGCTTAAGGCAACAATTACGCATTAGCATTTACATACTGTGCACATTACATTTGGTATTTATCTTCCGTGTTGAAGTCGCACTTGAACCACGAATCTTGATGTCTGTTTACACGTGGGTTTTTACCACCTAACTGATTCAAAAGAATACCTGTGTTTATTTCATTGTTTGTGTGTCTCTCCACTGTACACTTCTCCAACAAGTCCCTGACATTTACCACTGATCATAGATATCCGCTATATAATTCCATAAATGAACAGTCTCATTTTTCATGTAAAACAAACTGTATAGCAAATAAAGTTAATGGACGCCACCATAGTGCGTACCTGATTTTGAAAATCGGTAAATATTTTTGTTCTTCAGGCTTATGGTAAGGCCAAATGGCGGGTTATATATATCACATATATAAATATGTGATATATATAAATGAATATTTCTTTCTAAAGCCTAAATGCTTTATCCTATCTTGAAAAACGGGACTTCAATAAATACTCATGAACCGTTGGATTATCAAAAGATACGTGACATCTGCAAATATACAATATGGCGGTCATAATATGAAGCAGTATCTCGGCGACCGATGTTTGCAAATTGACCCAACTGGGCTCTGGTTCTTCTCCAAGAGAGAGTTCAGGCCATAGCCCGCAACGCTGGCTCAATGCGGGTTCAAAACTTCATCGTCTTCAACGTCTATTGAAGATGTTTCATCATGATATTTTCGTTCGGAAATCCGACGTCGGTGGGGAGAGTATTGTAGACCCTAAACCCTACCCTAGACGTGGTGATGGCCGCTGGAGTAAGGTTTTGTCAGAGTGATGGCCAACACAGGCCAAAAAATCCGGGTCGTCCAATGGCGCACTGGGCCAATAACATAGTAAATGTCATGGGCAAAACCTGGATCAGAGGCGCACAGTACCGAAAAGTTTGGCAGGATCGAAATAAAAGCCTATACTTGGTCGAAAAGAAGCCTATAGATGGTATACGGCTGAAATGGATTATTAAAAATTTTCCGATCACCGTTAAAGACAGTTATTGGCATATACATAAACAACATTCGCAACTAAATGTACGTTGAAGCCTTCCCAAAACGGTTTTGTTTTGCAACAGAAGATTGTAGCCCCGTCCCTTTTTAAAAAAATATTTTGTTTATAATAAAAATGTGAGGTAGACCTCGGTGTATACATACATATCTCAATCAGATTGGGGATGGGAAAGGCCGGGTTAAAAGTACCAAGAATAAACGGGCATGTATGAAGAGACTGATGAGAGTGCAGGAGACGTAGTACGTTTGTGAGAACGCAGAGGCTGAAGGCACATGGTGTCTGTATACCCTGGTGAGAGACATATCTTTCAACATAAGTTTTGATTATAGTGACCGTCCCTATCAACCTCGTTATATGGGGAAGGCACTATAACCTGTGCAAACTGGGACCTTATCAGCCAGATCCTGATCCCCGATCAGCCCGTTTACATAGACTTCATCCGGTTCTCAAAAGGTGTCTTTGGTGAGCTCCCCTGGGTGAACGTACAGTACCCTCCATATTTTCCAGAAATGTACCGGAGATGTTACCACGTTCACTTCCCGTAGTACATTACATAACTAACGGTTGCCACCGCTATTATAATGGGGGACAGGTTTGATGATATGTATGTAAAAATATGATCTAGTTCGAAACGCGTCTCGTTGACTAGCAATCTGTGACCGCTACTTACCGCCACGCCGTTGCCTGCAAGTAAAAAGCACCCTTATAGTTGTACCGCGTCGACATTGCTAAATAGTACACGCCGCGACAAAAATTTGAGTGGGTTTGTTAAGACAAGTTAAAAACATATACGCGATTGAGCCTAACCGTCGAGCTCCTTGTAAAAGAGTTCGTCAAGGGAAGTACTGCCATCTTACCTGCTTCTGCTGCCAAGCAGTAATGTGGGCATTATTGCGTTACGGTTTTGAAGGGTAAGGCTGCTAATCAAATTACTGGCACATGGGACTTGTCAACTTGTCTTGTCTCAGTGTGACAGCGCAGTGGCGGTGAAATCAGATCTTTGCGAATAAATTTCTGAGTGGCACTGCAAACTCTTACTCTTACTTTACGTCACTTCGTATCATAAAAAAACATTATTACACAAAGAGAAGACACTCAAAACACATGTTACAAAGGACACATACCTAGATGAGCTTATCTCTAGAAGAGATCTTATCCAGCCAATCCTAGCCGTGATGCAAAAATGAAGTATGCGAGACTAATTATTTAATGCGCAATGAATTTATTAAAATTTAAATGTGTTTATATAATGTATAATGTAAATGATGATAATATAGATATGACAGACATACACACACATCTACATGAACTTTACATACATATATAGCAGAATGAATATTATAATGGAAATAAATTACTCGTTTATATAATATGCTACCGATTAACTACATCAACAAGTTTAACAGGAAGTGCTCTATTAATTTGTGTTTGGCAGACGCCGCCGGTGTTTTGTCACGAATGCCAGAAGGCAGTTTACTCTACATACGAGCAAAAGAATTGTTGAAAAGTTTGGAGTTAGATTGGAGATATACATGTGTTTGAAGGTCAGGTAAAATACGCATATGTTGAAAATTAGCAAAAAGGAAACAACTCTTTAGACATTCATAAAAATGTCTAGGGATCAAGCACGGTTTTTTATACCGTGTGACGATGTAAGCTCCTTTTTTTTTTTTTTTTTTTATACTTGACAGGCAAATGACTCCACTCCTCCTTACATCGTCATTCCACATTTTTATCGCCCTTTCTCCGGTTCCTGGTCACTTGTTTTTAAATTTTGAATTGTTCTTTAATTCCTTTGCCTCGCCATTCTGATATTGTTTCGTCCCATTGCCACTCCCTGCTCGACTGCTCTAATTTTGATTCTTTTTACCAGTTTTAATTCTAATCTGTCATAACTACTACTAATCATGTGCCCATTTTAATACCAATCTGTAATACCGTATAACTCGGCCCTTTCGGAGTAAGTTAGCCTCACGTTTAGTATTTAGGTAGGGAGTGTTTTGTAGCTTTGCACTTGGTTTTTATAGATACCTTTTTTGTTACAGCATCTTTTTTCCCTTTCGTTTTAATTACGATTAAATTTTCTGCGAACCGAAGTATCCAATTTTATTGCCATAAACCTGGTCACGGCTCATTATTTCTTTTTCAAATTATTAAAAATAAAACAAACTAATTAACGTATTAAAAAAACTGATTAGATGGGGTAATAGATCTCGTTTCCCTGATCCCAGATATGTTAATAACTCAATTTCGCAAAAATCGATTACGTTAGTTATGACAAGGAGAATAGTTATTGACAGGCGCACGACTTGTTCATCGAATCCGTAAAACGATCGTTGTATAATTCAGCGATTCGGGTCTGCAAAGAACGCAGTACTGCTCGTTTAGGCTTTGCCAATCTGTGGTCCAACGATTTGCACTATAGGCATAGAAGTGGAGATTCCAGGTCCAATAGTCAGGCAGGACCAATCTAAGAATGAACTGTTCTAAATTGGTTCTGGATGTTCTGGGTAGTATAGGTATTCTGGGACTAAAATCAGTGCCTCTACCATGAGACCGTGTAAAACATTTGCATACAAAATGTTGTTTCTTCTTGTGACCACTAGAGGCGCTGTATAATTTGCCATACAACGGGAAGAAATCATTGCCCAGGATCCACTCAGGTGGACATAAGTGAACCATGGGAAGAAGTAATTCGCCATGCTCCAACCAGGTGAACCAACAAGCGCAAAATTGAAAGGTAATTTACGCGATAGCTAGCGACAACTCTCAAAAACGTCTCGTGGTAGAGGCACTGTTCCTTTGGTTGCTTTGGTATTCATAGTACAAGGAATTCCCCTAGTATAAGCTTTCAGATTAGCCCTTTCAAATTAGATCAGAGTATCTTTGAGAGATAAGTTTAAGGAAATTAACATTCTTACACTAGCGTCACAGTAACTGACATAACATTAATACGAGGAATAAAAATAAACTAGCTGTTCTCGATAGTCGTCTTCACAAAGTGACAAATTCATTTAAATGGCAATGTATACGCTTCTATAATAACATTACAGTTGATGTACAAAATTTGCCATTCACGAGGCTTAAAACTATAGTGAAACAAAAACTTTATACTAAAGGTTATTACACAACTTCTGCGTACTTAGACGACAAAAATCCGTGGTAGTAACCCGTTTAGCTCATGGAGGTAGTCTCGATCTCTGATGTTTCAAATAAAAAAAAAATATTGTAAATGTTATTTACAAAGAGCAACCCCTAGAGTTTCTTGCTCATTCTTCTCAGGGGAATCTGCCTTACGAACGAGCGGTAGAGTTTAACCAATATGACAATTTAAAGTGTAATAATGCTTAACTATGAAATAAAGACTATTTTGATTCTGATTTTAGACGTTTATGGAAGCGGTGCAGTGGCGCCTCTGTGGTGTTACAATCGCGCGACTACTGATTTTCAGACAATATTTAGAAGTACGCTAAAAATTACTAAAGCGGTACAGATACGCGGCTGCCGCGACTAATCTGAAACGTTTAATTTGAAGATGCCTTAAGATGTTGGTGTAGTAACTAATTAACAAGATTACAGTACATAGTACAACTATCTTAATAACTCTCGGCAATCTTCGGATTTCCGAATGCACACGAATACAAACTACCACGTCTGCTACCTAATAATTAGATTTTATCTTCTATAATAATTTGAATTTAGAATCGTATATAATTTACTGTTGCTTCGTTTTGATTTCCATGTGAACTATATTATCTGACCTTCAAAGAACAGTAGCTACTTCCAAGTCAACAGAGTGCATCCGTTATACAGCAAGTGCAAAGGGCAACCGATAAAAGTCATAGAGAATAAAACATCATCACTATTGAACCGCTTATAAGAGTAGTATTGTATGTCGGTGTATAACTGTAAAGGGAGACGTTGAGGGAAACACCCTCGTCGCTAATTTAGGCAGGAAGTATTTGATAATTGGCCGATTTACACTTCGTCATCAATTCATTAAGCCTGCAGTAAAATAATAACGACAGTTGATTGCAATTAACTCATTTATATCCACTTTCCACAGTAATTAGTTCGAAATTACAAAACCAAACCAGGTTAAAACAGATTTTACAAGTCACGGCAAATTCACAGAGAGCGGCCGCTATTATTCACTTTCCAAGTATCTCACATACCAAAGCCCATCTAGTAAAATGCGCACACGTTTTTATAGCACTAACCATCAACTTGTCTCCTTACATAGCAACCTTGTCAACGACCATGATAGGATCACGTCAGACGACTAATTAAACTGAATATATTCGAACTACACTAGCGTTATCCCTTCTGCGACTTACTCAGTTTAACCCTGCAGTGGTCGCGCTTCTAAATGAGACCGCAGTGGTCGCGCGGACTACATATGTAGTCCATTTTTAAATTTTAATAAAAAAACAATTTAACCATATTTTTTATTAAACTTATGAAAATACAATCAGTACAGTTTTCTTAATTAGATAAACTAAACAAAACTTATACACAATTTCTGTGTCATAAAAAATAAACAAAAATAAAAATCTTCTATAAATTGGCACAAAAATCACAGGCTTCACTTTAATTGAGATCACGATGAACTTATTTATAAAACATTAATTATTTTTAATGTTTTCTACGCAGGAAAGGCACATGATTTTGGAATGATCCCCACATATAAACTTTTTGCCACATATAAACTTTTTGTTTTTGACCACAATGTATTGTCAACTCCGATGTAAAAGTCAGTACGTCGCCTTTGCTGAGGTGGCCCATCATCTTCAAAACTTTCATCCGGCTCCTCACCTTCGATGACGTCTTGCTCCTGCTCTGATTCAGATTCATAATTCTGCTCTTCTAAATGATCGATTTCCTCGTCAGAGCTTGACTCAGCTTGATAATTGTTACCCTCATCATCTACTTCATGCAACCAAGCCTCAATGTTTGCAGCTTGCCGATCGGCCATTTTTATCTATAAATATATAGTTACATTAATTTACAACAACAAAACATAATAAAACAAAGTAAGAACTATGAATTTAATGACAATTTTGTCATAAAATAATTATATATACACTAAAAAAATACTTACGTAATTGGTCGCGCGGACTACCTGTGTAGTCCGGGATCTTTACGGAGCTACTGTTGCACGACTGCACGCGCCCGGCGCTTGCGCTGCACTGTGTGAGTCCCTCGAGTGTTCACTCAAAAGTACCTAGCGGCACAAGAAACTAACGCTTACAGTTTAAGAGGGGTTGTTGATTTTGTATTGGTGGACTACATATGTAGTCCGCGCGACCACTGCAGGGTTAAATATTCAAAATCGCGTAACATTTGTAAATAAAGAAACCGCGACGGATCTAGTTAATGCGATTCGTAGATATCTTAGTAAATCCTTTCTTTAATATTTAGATTATTATTAGGTGGTGAAATTACTGGCACATGGAACTAGTCTTAGGGTGATGGGCGCAGGGACAGAGCCCCTCAGATCTTTACGATTTAAAGCTCTGAGTGGCGCTGGAACTGTTATGGGCAGGCATGTAGCTTAACCATCAGGCGTCCCGTCACTTGATATTATAAAAAAAGGTTAGATTTATTCCTTTGCAAAGTTGTATTAGAATCCTTATTTTGAATTCAATTTTAGACGCCTGAATTAATAAAAACATACTACATAAAAAATATGGAATCTATACAGATAGATACCTCAATGGTAATTCCCATCACCATCCTAGCCAATTAGCTACCGTGGGCAAATCTTTGTTTCAGAGAGCACATGGTGTCTGCGACAGTAATCATCTGGCAGGGGAACTTCAGCATATAAAGCAAGTCCTACATGCGAATAAATTGAAGATTGCACGCCAATGCCGCAGGCCCCATGTGATGACCACCAACAGTCGAGCGAAGACCTGCCAATTTACCTTATGTGAGAGGTGTTACAGACAAGATCGGAAGAGTCCTCAGGCGTGCGTCTATCAAGACCTATTCCAAGCTCCTGAGAAAGATTTTTCAGTTCCTGATACCCGTGAAATGTAACATTCCCTTACAGGATGCAGGAGTTACAAGCTTGTAGTAATAGTTTCATTTCCTAAATATAAGGAACGCTTTTCAGTTTCATCCAGGGAAGTACTGCCATTTTTACTATTACTGCCGCCAAGCAATGTGAGTATAACTGCGTTCCGGTTTAGAAGCGTAAGAATGATGGTGAAATTACAGGTGCATGGCACTTGTCGACTGATGTCTACGGGCGCAGTGCCAATGCCCTTCAGATCTTTATACAATATAAAAAAACAGCTTTGAGATCAGTGGGAGTTATAATGTAACAGACAGACATACTGATTTTTTTTATATTCAGAGCCATTCAGAGCTTTAAATCGCAAAAATCTGAGGGGCACTAACATTTTTCTTGAAGGCAGAAATAGGTAAGGTGGTAATACTTCCCTGGTGGAATTCTTTCACAACGAAGTCTACTGCTGCTAAAATATTGATACACAAAGACTTTTCAAACTTATAATTCCCCTTTTTTGTCTGGCATTATAAAAAGATAATAATCAGGGAGTGCAATAAGTAACACCTGAATATTTTTACGTCATGTAACTATACACAACATAATTGTGAATTGATGTATTAATTAACAAGCAAAATTTTACAAGTCGAAAATTCTGATGAGAAAAAACAGTCAATGTAATTCAAAAATCAGGTAACAAAATTCTAAATATTAAACACAAATAACAATTAACCGGTTGTATTCAATGGTAATTTGCGTGATAGTGATAATGACGTGAGTTAGGATGAAAAATTACAAAACAAACATTATAAATATTATTTTAAAACGTGACTAATGTGTAAAGCCAGATTTATATTTGACCAGTTGAGTTATCTGCATTGATATTAAGGGATTTACCACATTTACTGATGCATTAAACCGATCTGACAATAGTCTTAAGAGCGAAAACACGTTATGCATTTTGTTTCGAAGCTTGTGTGTGAGGTTGTGACGTACGCAAAAGGATCCACTCAGCTAATGCCATAGCCGAGATTAAGGCATCGTAGAGTTGAATGTCAAGCTTAAGGGTCAACGACCCTGAGTTCAATATAAGACACTAATGAATGGAGGGAGGGATCAAATAAAAAGCTGTGGTAGCCTAATGGTTTGACCTACTCTACAGCTGAGGCCGTGAGTTCGAATCCGGATTTGCACCTCTAAGTTTTCGGAATTTAACTACGAAATTTAATTTGAAATTTATTAGGTGAAAGAACATATCATGATAAAACCTGTATGTTGAATTAGGTTCACAACGAACAACGTGTAAAGCCAACCCGCATTGGACGAGCATGACGGACTATAGCCTAAAACCCTCGCCAGAGAGAAGACCCGTGCCCAGCTTCCCCTTCCTTTCTACATAAGCTTTCATTATAGTGACCCTCCCTACCGACCTTCAGGGTATACGAGTAGGGCACTATAGCCTGTCCGTGCACAGGAACCTTCTAAATTCAGGTTCAGACCCCAGATAAGCCAGTAAACGGGGTTGTCACAGACCGTTATCACTGACTTCACCTGGTTCTCAAGAGGGTAGTGCCTCGGGTGATCCGTAGCGGGTGCGAATGTAAGAACAGTATCGTCCCTATTTTGCGGATAGGTACTGAAGCTGTAGTCACGCTCACTTCCCGTTGCAACTTGCACAACTAACGGTTGCCACCCTCGACTACTACGCCGTCGACTCTAGAGTCCACTATCAAATCTCGTCTTTGGTGGCGGAGCTGTAAGGCACGCTCACTTCTCGACACGCCGAGGCCTCTCTCTAGTTCCCAGAAACCTGCACAGTTAGAGGGACCGGAGAAAGTCTAACTCTTCCTCTCCTAACTCTCCGGGCTAGCACCGGAAATGTCGTTCGCAGTTACTAGGGACAATGTCATGCCCAGCAGCCCCGTATCTTTCTACATTAGTTTTCATTATAGTGACTCTCCCTACCGACCCTTAATGTGCCTAGCAGTGTGACATTTAAATGGGTTGATGATGATGAACTCATCAAAATCATGGATTGTTTAACTACACAACCAAAATTCAGCTTTATTGAACCACATTAAAAATATGTTATTTATATCGACAAAGTTATGCAAGAATAACAACGATGTCACAGTTTTTGTCAGCACAGTTTTTAAAAAATCTCATGCGACTAGTTTTATATTTATCATTAACATTATCACTTCTTATTAATAAATGGGAACGCTTATTATGAGCCGACACGAAAAGATAGGGTATCGATTCTCGTATGATTCTTTTTGACGACTCGTTTCTTGAAGGCTCAATCGGCTATTCAATCAATTCTTCTTCAATTCGAAATATTATCACAGATCAATAGCACAGGTACTTGTTTACTTAATTAAATTATCAATTACACAATAACTCTTAGGATTACGTGGATAGAAATGGATTAAAAATGTGAAACACAATGAGTTCAATGCTGAGCTGGCCTACGTCCGATTCGTCAACAACAACAAGTATATCGGCTCCCGTTTCTCCCGCCTAAGAGTGGTTACCCGCCGACTTTTGGCAGTGACGCAAACGCGCTTACATGTAACTCACGATTGCATTGCTACACTTGCGTTTTATAGGCAATTACATAGTTGCAATCGCTTATAGATCTCAAGTGTACCGATGCAATCACGCGTTTGTATCGATGCAGTCGCGCGTTTGCACCGTTGCTTAAGGTGCCGTGTGTAACCGTTGACTCCGGTCGGCTAACCTACCAACGTCACAATTGTTGTCAATACAACAATCGCATCTTATGGCTCTAACAACGTCACTATTACAACTGTCACTTCCGGTTTTGCCAGCTCTGTATTGACCACACCCAAGTTGCAAAATAAGTATTTACAAGTTTCAGCCTGATAGTTTAACAAAAACATCATACACGTGCGCTAAATGTGAACAAACAAATTAACAAACAACTTCACACAGAAGACAATCCTGTATCTGCGTCACTAAAGTCATGAATTATTCAATAAAATAAGTATAGGCAAAGTCGAGGCTGCTGAGAGTGGTTATGACCCGCGGAGAGTTGTATAGAAACAAAACAAACATGACGACGTAGTGGTTACATTCTCACATCAGACGCGTCATAAACGTCCCACTTCCGGGCAAGGGTCTACTTTAAAGAGAGGACCATGTATTACAAAAGGCAACAACTTCAATCTATAGCCAAGAACATTCAAAGCAACTACATGTTCCAAACAAAACACTATCAATAGCGATAATGTTTTAGTGTTGAAATTTATCAAAGAGTATCAGTACCGTAGTACCGTGGATAGACGTGACAGACAATCTAAACTATTGGGAACATCGAGTATATAACCAGAAATAGAGACGGAATATCATTTAATTTGTTTGTAAACTATTCTGCCATATCATAACGGTGACAACTGTGCTCCGATTGGCCAGCCCGAATTTGAAACAATTGACGGGTGACGTCAATGGCTATCGCCAATTGTTTCACTTCAAATTAACTCGTTTAACTGGGGCTTTACTATAATGGACGAAAATTGCAAAATTACATATTTCATCCAGTCACCATCGTAAGCCAACTAATCGTTTGGACCAAGTTTGTGAACCCAAACACGGTAGTTCCGCTGTTCTGTCGTGGTCTCACTAATTTATCCCACTAGTGGGACCACGAGAAAGGCTTATTTATTGTGGTCCCACTTTCAATTCTACTGTAACCAGTTGAGATGGGTAGTGTGCAGCTGCACAAAGACGACAGCATCAGTACGAGATTACCATATTGTTGTAATGTCATCGGATTTCCATTGTGTACCAAAATTTCAAGTTGATCGGATATTTTGTTTTTTTTTTCGGGTAGGCGCCTCATAAGCATCAAAGAAAATAGCTCCCCTATTAAATTGTAATTTTAATTACTTACATTAGTATTTTCTTATGTATAATCACAGTTAATTGTGTTCACTGACCTATCTCACTCGCCACACGATCAATTTTCCACTTTAAACACTTTGAGCACAAAATTTCACTAATGGACCTGTCAGCCAAACTTGCTGCCAACCTGGACGACTTATAGAAGATGTTTGAGTCAAGAATGGGGGACTATGAGGCCAAACTCCAGGCTTCGGATACTTCTCCTGCTCACCGCAATATTGCATCGCTTTCCCAGGACTTTGTACTTCAGACTATGTCTAAACTTAAGGCTCAGATCGAGCTTATATCTTTGGGTCTTGACCGCCATGAAACATTTTTGCGCAAAAAGGTCCTGCTTTTCCATGGTGTAGCTGAGAACAAGGAAGAACAATTAAATTCAGTAATTGTGAAATTGTTGCATAACCAATTGCATTTAGCGGAAATCCATGAAAAACACTTACTGGCTTGTCACCGTTTGGGACCATGGAGATCCTCACAAAGTAAACCTAGAGCTGTGCTGGTTCGATTTGGTGATTTCGAACTTCGCCGATCTGTCTGGGACAGTAAAACTGCGTTGAAGGGCTCTGGTATCACCATATCTGAGTTTCTGACTAAGGCGAGGCACTCCACATTTGTCGCAGCTCGTAAGCACTTCGGTGTTAATCGGTGCTGGTCTACAGTGGGGAAAATCATGATCGTTCTTCCTGATAAGACCAAAACGAAAGTAGAGTCAAAAAATCAGGAAAAGAAACATTAAGCCTCCTTGTGGAGTCGAATCTACAAAATCTCGACCATCGCAGAAAAATAGCCTGCTTATCGGTTTTCTATCGAATACATTTCGGGAAGTGTGCGCAGGAGCTTTTCAATTTGGTTCCACCATCACCGTTCGTCCTTCGGTCAACTAGAAGCTCCAGAACACTCCATCCTTATGTCGTTGATATACCACCTATTCGCACTAAGCATTTTTTATCCTCCTTCTACATCTGTGAAGGCTAGAGTGGATAGACATTTTTTAGGCAAATGCATCCCATCGTCCGTCACATCGTCACTTAACATCAGGTGAGATTGTGGCCAAGCGTGACGCTGTTATTAAAAACAGCCAATTACAGGTTTCCACCTATAGTTTCAAACAAATCAGACATGAGCATTAAACAAATGAACAATAAACCGTATTATTTCTTAACAACATGCGTTTAGATAAAATATAACACAAATTATTTAATAAAATTAAATATAAAATCCGTGAGTTTACGCTTTAGCGCATCTATATTACAATGGAATATAACAATATCCAGATCATGATTGCTCAGCACACTACCCATGCTCTTGCAAACTCTACATTTTTTTTTTATTTATTAAGAAATAGGTACAAAAAGAAGACCTTAAATCTAGGCTGCTAACGGTGTAACAAAAAAGTGATTCATTTGTAACATTAACTAAGTTCTTGCTATTTAAATTGCAAGTAAAATTACAATAAGGAAAAATAATATTAAAAAGCAAAAAATATGGGTAGGTGCCACCAATACGTCACACATTCCAGAGTTTCACATTTTTTTTAACGTAACACATGGAAGTATTTTGTTCCGTTCTTAATTTCTGAGACACAGAAGGGTAACCTATCACAAACTCGAATTTTATTTTCCGAAATACCGTTTGTTCTAATTTTCCGAATTATAACGAAACCGTCGTTCTTTCAGGATATGTTGGATGTTTATTGCAAAGACACGATTAGGTGCGATTAGATTAGGTCAAGTTAGGTTTAAAAGAAAAAACATTTTCCTCATTTCGGACTACTTATAGGTAACCTATTTCTTATTTAAGTAGTAATTAGAGTATAATCCTGAATTTTACTATATTTTTTTTCCAATGATTGATTCCACTGACACTTTCACTGTTATGAATCAACCAAAGCCATTCGGCGTTGGATACGAGAATCGGTCCCCAGACAGTAACCTTATCTATTTAGACTTATCTACACTACTGAACAAATACAAAATTATTCCCGATAACAGATTTATTTAACATTTAGGAAAATAGATCACCCAATAGTAACTATTGGGAAAGTTGCCGGAAAGTGCGCGGATCCGGATTCATCCCCTAGTTTGCCACCCTTAGAGGTGGAATACTTTCTTCAAATTTAAAAGGAACTACTATTGAGGTACACTCTTTCCAGGAAACGAAGTATCATCAATACCAGTTGACAAATGCCAGAGTTATCGCATAACATACATACAAAAAAACACAGACGAATTGAGAAGCTCCACCTATTTTTGTTGGACTTGTTAACACAAGTAACACATTAAGTTTTGATGGGATATGAAAGATACTTCCTTAGTATTACGTAGAGTCTGTGGTATCACTCAGGACAGCTTTTGTGTCCGACACTGGTACAGGGAAAGGTGGTAGCCCAATTGGAAAGTGGTTGTAAAATATAACATTTCTATGACTTTAACTTTTAATTTACGTACATTTGTGAATGTTTAATAGCCATCTTGCTAGCGGTGAATGGAAAAATGAAACCAGGGAATCTACGGTTCACATCCCTTGGAAAACGTGTAGAACCTAGTATGACTTCCAATTCCGTCCAACGTTAACATTATTACACCCGGATGCGTACACGTGCTTATATTGTATACACAAAAAATTATTATTGTACGTAAGAAATAAGAAGTCTTTCCTTGAAGGACGTAGTATACGAGAAGCCATATACGCCACCCGAACGCCACCTGGACACCACCCGGACGTCAAAAAGGCTGAACATCCAGGAGTCTACCGGATGCTAAAAGCCGAAAGGAAAAGTTTTTACCGATGGTTTTCTCAAGAACCAATTTGACCTTCTATTTGAGGTTTCAGGTCATTTTTACACAGTAATAGAGGAAAAAGAATGCCTTGGAATAAATGTATTCCAAATCATAATGGATGTGGACGGTAATGTGGATACATTCAGGCACTAGGTGGCTACGACTGGTGACATCATACAGCCTCTAGTGGCCGCGTTTCGTGACTCAACTTGCCACCGATGACACACGATACTCGTACATAGTTTTGTAAGAAATATACATTACATAGGTTTAAAATGGAAAGTGATTTTCTATACTTATTTAGTACCTACAATGCCATTAAATATTGCAATTAGAAGCAGTAGTACTGGTACCTTACCTATTTCTGCCGCCAAGCAATAATATTGGCAGTTTTTAAGGTTAAGGGTGCTGGTGACATCACACTCACGGGACTTGTCAACTTATGTCTCAGGGTGACGGGCGCAGAGGCAGTACCTCTCAGATCTTTACGATTTAAAGCTCTGGCTTGAATTATTCGTCCCATTACTTGACATTATAAAAAATATATTAAAGGATGCCATGGTAGTCGAATTGTTTGACCTACTGCCTCTCACACAGACGGTCTTGGGTTCGAATCCAGGCTTGCTGAGAGGTGCAAGTTTTCGGAGTTTAAGTGCGAAACCTCTATACATCTGCAAAGCAATTTTATGGTGTGTGTGATGAAGGCCCCAGTCTGCGTGGGACATACCACCCAAACCCTCTCATTGTGAGATAAGACCTGGGACCTGCAATCGTACTATTATAGGCTAGTAGTAATAGTAGCATTAGATCTCTATTAGAAGTACTGACACCTTGCCTATTTCTGAGCCCAAGCACTAATGTGAGCTTTACTGCGTTCCGGTTTTCAGGGTTAGGGGTGCTGATGAAATTACAGGCACGTGGGACTTTTCAATAAAGGTCGGATGATCGGCGCAATGGCAGTGCCCCTCAGATCTTTGCGATTTAAAGCTCTGAGTGTCACTGCAACTGTTATGAACAGGCGAATCAGGCGTGTCAGGCATTTAATACAAAAAAAAATATTGACAAGTGGCTGTACTACACCACAATGGAGACACACATATACAATCACAAATTATACCCAAGCTCACTGTACTTACCATACTGGACTGGCGCGCAGAGGACCCGGGCTCGATTCGGCCCGAGAGGAACATTTGTATGGCCTACATTTATTTACTCACGTGAGCTTGGGTGTAATTTGTGGTATACAATACAGGGTCTTCCTAGTGCGCGGCCATGAGTGTGTACATTATTATTGTTACTATTTTATTGTCCCGTCACTTGTTATGTTTAAGAACAGTATTTTTATTATTATTATTTATACAAGTTGATAATTATTAACAAATAAGTCGATAAAATTTAATTTTCAAAATATTACACTATCTTATCTCTAGGTACCGCGCGCAAGTTGTACTTAATACATTGTAAACGAAGCAAAAAAGACTACAAATCATTAAAATGAAGTTACGACTCTTAATTAGTTATATTAATAACAATGAAATAGTTAACTTTATCTCTAGGGTAGGAGGTTATCGAGAAAAACTACACCATGATTACTGAAAATGTTGTTAAACTGCCTTAATGTTCACTACAGGCATGTCTAAGCCATATAATAATACTATCGACACTGGAAAGCAATCTATCAGTATCCAGAAAATTAGACCATTGATTAGAATCTAATACTTATTCCATAATCCAGATTTACCTGTGAAGATTAAGAAATTTCTTTCTTCTCTTTGGGGTTAGTAAGAAGAACATCGGTTTTCTATCGGATACATTTCGGGGAGTGTGCGTTCTCCTTCAGTCGACTAGAAAGTCCGGAACGCTCCATCCATAAGCCGTGGATATAATACCAATTCACTCTAAGTGCTTTGCTTCCTTCTTTGGAATAGACTGCTCAGTGTTCATCGGCACAATTTTGGGCTATTTAAGGTTAAAGTGAATAGGCATTTTTTAGGCAACCGCGTACCATCGTCCGTCACAACGTCGCTTCATCAGGTGAGATAGTGACCCTGCTTGTGTCTATTATATATAAAAAAAAAAATTTAGCATTTATTTCATCGTAAACCGAAACATCTGTGACAGCTAAACGGGTCACTACCATGGATTTTTTGTCAATTCAAATAAGCAGAAAATGTGTTTTTGTAAATAACAAATTTTTAATAACAACCGGAATATCATTACAAGAAACTATGTGTAATATCCTTCAAATTTAAGTAAATACACACTCCTTCAATATCTAATTATATCTGCGGCAATACTATGTGGCAATGTATAGTTATATGTGTAATATTTAATACACGTGTTTGTAAACATTTTATTCTAATTAACATATTTCTTCATATCTTTAAGTGTAGGTATAATTGTGATCTGCATATACCTAATCTTAGGTTACATATTACATTATTTCATATTCAATATTTCATAATATAATTAAATGGGATATAATAATAACTGTACATATAAATTACTAGTTGTTTTTTATTGTTGAATTTCGTGGCAAACTTCAAGTGATGCAATACTTTAGCAATGGCCCATTTGTACTGCGCTATCTCAAGTATATTTGTTTATTGATTGTCTTGAATAAATAAAAAAAAAGCGAATGCTTCTTTGCGGTCCCTATTCTCGCACGGCAGCAGTACTTACTACCTGAGGCATAGAAAGCACTAGCGGGTTTCACGTCTGTTGGACCTACCCGGTGATAAAAGCTCGCCCGATGGATCCTCGGAGGCCTACCCACTAACGCCAATTAGCAGTTTCCTTTTACTTTTTTGTGTTTTAAAAGTTTGTATAATTACAGATTGTCTATTAGTTAAAGTACCTTAAGCGAGAGACTGGAGTCCAAAATAGGTAACTAGACCTGTGTTATAGACCTCCAGTGCCGTTTACAAATCACTCTTTTTTTAATAAATATAAATATGTACGCCATACAGTAAACAAATGCGGTGAGGAGTTCAGAGTACATGTGTGTGAGTGTGTGTAATTTTTATCGCCGAAGCAAGTACGTGATCAAGAGATTTAAGGTGATAAGTATGTAATTACAGATTGTGTATTAGTTAAAGTACAAGTTAACTACCTTAAGCGAGAGACTAGAGTCCATAATAGGTAACTAGACCTGTGTTACAGATCTCCAGGCTCTTTAGAAATCATTTTTTTAAAAACAAATTGCGCTTATGTTGAGTTTTGTTTTTCTTCGCCCGAGCGCCGAGCAATAACAGCCCCTGAGGAAGCCTCGTCGAGAGGCGAAACACGTTTCGGGTACACTTGGTGGCCGTGTTTGTGACTGTACTTGAACCTGTGTTACTGATTTTATTAATTTCATGCGGAGGGAGGGTGGGATGAAAAATGCATGAAAAAATGTTCAACACAAGCGCAGTTATTTTGCACGATTTAACCCTGACTGGGTTCGCGGAGTAGCAAATTAATTTGCTTCCATTTTTATCAGCCATTTTATGTTCCGGACTGTGCTAATCGACCTTCCCATTTACAGATGAAAGACTAACGCCGGTATCTAGTTCCCACGGTGGGGCTCCCCTCAAAACGAACGTCTCCTCGAAGGCAATGACCTCGGAGTATAGGTACTAACTGTCATGACTGCGGTTTTGTGGTAAACGTATTGAACTCGTATGACTTTGAGGCCCGTAGCAGCCTGTCGTAGCCACTTATCTATTTGACCTTACGTGCTAAGATATGTTATTTTATGTAATCTATGTAGTTGTGTTTAAGGGATGCCAATGCGTACAATATTTGAAGTCCGGATTTTGAAAACGGATTTCGCAGCGAATCCAGATAAACCGGAATTTTTCGGAAAACTAGAAGATTTCAAGAGATTCGCGATTTACATTAAAAATATGGTATGTTTTGATACAATATTAATCAAATATTAACTAATCTTCGATAAGTAGGTTTCTATCCAAAGCTTCTCTTTTCCATTGTTCTCGGTCTTGGGCAGCATCTATAATAATAATAATAATAACGCTCACACTCAACATAGCCCCGCACTAGGGAAACCCTGTGTCGCGTGTGCCATGGACACACACATAGATAACCACAAATTACACCCAAAATCACGAGAGAAATAAATGTAGGCCATACAAATATTTCTCCCGGCCCGGGAATCGAACCTGGGACCTCTGCGTGGCAGGCCGGTATGGTAACCGTTCGGCCACGGAGGCAGTTTCTGTTTTCATAATTCTTTAACATAGAAAGAAATAGAAGAACAAAGAAGTTTAAAAAAGTGTTTAGAAATACCCCAATCTTTTTCTCTAAAATAAAGAAGATCTTATAATTGTTTTGTCATTTAACCGACTTAGCTGATTCTGTTGCATAAAATTCCAAAATCCTGTTGTGGAAGCGTGAATAAAAATTTATAAAAATCCGGATTCGATTTTAAAATCCGGATTTCAAAATGTACTGAAAATCCTAGAAAATCCGGATTGTTTTTAATTACGGATTGTCCGGATAGCATTCCCTAGTTGTGATACGTGTTTTAAAATCTTCCACGGGTAACTTGAACGACAAACATGATATGAAGGACAGAAATATCTCCTTTAGAAGATACTCTAGAAAACACAAACGTAATTTGTGTACTATAAATGTTTAATGATGAGAGTAATTTTATTTTAAAAAATACAGCCGATTAAATAAAGAGTTTATTACTTTATATGTTGCGTTCAAAATAAGAAATATAATCAAAACGAAAAGTCGATTCGTATTCTCTTTTGCGCGGCTTCACGAGACTAGATTGCTAATGGTAGCCACAACCTCTGTGTATTCTTTTCACTCATGTAAATAAACACACCCTATCTAAAATATAATAATTGTAACATTTAAAAAAAAACTATCTCAAAAGTTCACGGTATTACTTCTGTTTGCCAAGTTTTATTGTAATCGGTTACCAGAAAGTTCGTGAAACCGAATTCATCCCCTAGTTTTGCTACCCTTTGATGTGGAATATTTTCTTTAAATTTAAATGGGACCAAGACCCTCTTTCCAACAAAAAAAATTATCAAAATCCGTTCACAAATCCAGAAATATCGCGTAACATACATACAAAAAAATAGGGTTCAATTGAAATAAAACAAACAAACACATTGAAAATGAAAGTAAATCTTTGGACCAAAATTTAAAAATAATGCACTTCAATAATATTTTTTATAACTAATTTTCAGAATAGGGTAATATAACTAGTTGATGAATGACAGCAGTATATTTTAGCAGTAGAGCTGCTTGTGGATGAGTTGGTCCAGGGAAATACTGCCACCTTACCTATTTCTGCCGCCAAGCTGTAATGTGAGCTGTGTTCAAGTTTTGAAAAATGAGGGTAGTGGTGAAACTACAGACACATTTTTTTAATCATACCAAGTGACGGTAGGAACAAGTCTTGCGCCTGGTGGTAAGTGACATATCTGTCAATGATAGTTGCAGGGTTAAATTACAAAGATCTGAGGGGCACTGTCACCGAAAGACGTAAGTCATAAGTTGACAAGTCCTATGTGCATGTGAGACTTGTCAACTAATGTTTCAGGGTGACTGGTGCTGTAGCTGCACCTCAACAAATCATTTTAAGTCGTAATGGGATCTGTAAAGAGCCCGAATAGTTGGTTTGTTTGAAAAAGCGTGACTTTGATCGCTAATTATTAAAAAAACAAACCTCAAAAGTTTGCTTAGCGATTTTTTTATTGGAATTATATCTATTTGCCAAGTTTTATTGAAGTCAGTTAAATTTAAATGGAACTAATGTGTGAGGTATCCTCTTTTAAACAAAATAGAATTATCAAAATCGGTTCACGGTACTCGCGTAACACCTCCATTTTTGACGTCGGTAAAAAAGAGTTTCACTTCCCGTGACATCTTTGTTTTTGTAGTTCTTTAGCGCTAACATAGTGAACAAAAAGAAAAATATATGCGAGTAAGTTTTTATGGAATTACATATTAATTAATAAACCCTAATTATACAGGATACTTTCATAATTAATAGATACGACAGCCTTCTGTAGCGTCATAGTTTATTATCACTTACATATAGCAAAACAGATTACACAATTAGTTACAAAAATATTCAACGTTGTACAACACAATTATCTATTTTGCGTCGTATTTCTATTCTCTAAATATAACGCAAAATAATAATAATAATAAGGCACACACTCAACATAGCCCCGCACTAGGGAAACCCTGTGTCGCGGGTGCCATGGACACACATAGACAACTTTTTTACAAACTTTTTTTTACTTTTTTACAAATTACACCCAAACTCACGAGAGAAATAAATGTAGGCCATACAAATATTTCTCCCGGCCCGGGAATCGAACCTGGGACC
Source organism: Hyposmocoma kahamanoa (assembly GCF_003589595.1). NCBI lineage: Eukaryota > Metazoa > Arthropoda > Insecta > Lepidoptera > Cosmopterigidae > Hyposmocoma > Hyposmocoma kahamanoa. The sequence goes on along the minus strand of NW_020654878.1, from coordinate 1,605,489 downwards.
TCTGCGTGGCAGTCCGGCATGGTAACCGTTCGGCCACAGAGGCAGTTAAATTTATCAACAATTCACTAATAACGGTTTTTTTTTTATTTTTACGGTCAAATTTAGGAACTGTAGCTATAATACATATACTGAAATAACACAGATTTAACAAAAGGTGTTCAGTCTCTTCAAAGTGTTAATGACCATTCAATTATTTTTACACAACGTCGAATTTGCAAGACGATAGATGAAAGCACTAAGATTTCGTGGCATGGATTTTTTAAATCAAACAAAGGTTTACCATACAATTTCTCTATAATAACACGAAAACACCCTCCAAATCACATACATACATGTGAGTACAAGCTACTACGTTGACGTCATCGTCATTTTCCATCAGGTGAGATGGACGTCAAATGCGCACTTTTTTTTTATAAAAAGAAACAAAAAAGATATAGGTACATTACCCCACTAATGACCAAATATGATCATCAGCATCATATACAGCCTAACTTCACTCACTGCTGGGTATATATGTATGTAAACTATCATAGATTATTATATGTACATCTTGCACTCCCAAAAGTAGCATAATAAGGCATTTTTCTACGATTTTCTAAGTTTTGCGCGATATAATTGACACGATCATAACGTACAAAAGCGAAAATGGCGAATTTTCCGTACTGTTGATTCACGTACCACGCAAACTAAGCGCTTCTACTGTATTTATTGTTTTGTGGTTGTATTCTTCTTCTTCAACCAGACTAACATTCTAAAATAAACAATGCGTAATAAACCAATTTACAACGTTACGGCTGGTCTAAAGAGAAGTTAGGCGCAAACATGATATCGCGACGGTATGCTTCGGCATGCCTAAAGATACCACGGCATAATTCCATTTAATGTCCACTTGCATGTAGCAATACCGAAAGATGCCAAGTTGGCATGCGGTCCCGCCAATGGGCGCTAAGCCTAACGTTCAAAACTCAACAATGCATTCATAAATAGTTGATGCCAACCGCATATATATTTGTCCAATGGTAATGCAAAGTAGTGGCGAAGGATTGCACGTAATAAAATTTTAATTGCCATACGTAACAATAAATTCATTTGTAGATACAGTCTCTACGTTTCAATGGCGTGACTTACGTTGATCTTGGACGAAGGTCGTGCACATAGCCGTAAGCGATACGCCTGTCCATAACAATTTGTCCCTATCTACCAACGCGACACGAATAAGGATTTCCGGAGAGACTGCGGGCTCTCCGGTAAGACCAGGGTACGACAGGCGTCCGAAGGAGAAGGGCATGGACTCGCGGGGTTTTGTGGTTAGCTTAAAGGATGGACACGTTCGTCTGCCCCGGTAGCATGTGTCTGGGGTGTTCACCATGCGCGCAGCTAGCACGTCTTATTAAAGATCTAAACGAGGGCCTAACGCGAGGAGACGGAACACGTGTGTTGCCCTTTAGATTGGAAGCTATGGACATTGTCACATGATACTGCGACCGGCATCTTGGGCAATAGCCTGGAGAGCTAGTAGTGAGCTAAATATCCTCCGGTCCTTCCAGCCGATTAGGTTTTTGCGAACTGGAGAGACGCTTCGGCGTCCGAAGGCGAGCATGCCGACAGCTCCGCCACCAAGTGGAGATTTGGTAGTGGACGTTAGAGTCAACGGCTTAGCGGTGACAATCGGATGAAGTCCGTGACAACGGTCTGTGGTAACCCTGACCACGGGCTAATTTGCAGTCAGGGCCTGATTTTATAAGGGCCCTGTGCATGCACAGGTTGTACGCTTCCCGCATAATCAAGAGGATGATAGAGAGGGTCGCAATAATCAAAACTTAAGTAGAATGATATGGGACTGTCCATAAATTGCAATGCCAATCAGAGTTTTCAATCGCAAAGACCTGAGGGGCCCTGCCACTGGGCCCATCACTTTGAAACATAAGTTGTCAAATCCCGTATGCGTGTAATTTCACCAGGCACCCTTACCCTTCAAAACCGAAAAGTAAGTAATTCTCACATTACTGCTTGCTGGCAGAAATAGGTAAGGTGGAACACTACTACTATTCAACTAGTAGCATTTATTGCTATGCAGATGACAGTACCGGTGATGCCTATTATACAGGTCGTACCAGTAAGTGGAACAAAACAGACGGAAACTTGTGTCCAAAATCGAGACTTCTTTGGAGCAGGTCTCAGAATGGGGCCGACAGAATCTAGTACAATTTAATCCCCCAAAGACACAAATGTGCGCGTATACCGCTAAAAAATCCCTATTCGTAACAGCGGCAAAGTTCCAGAACACTGCCCTTACCATCTCAAAGAGTATTGGGATACTTGGAGTCGGTATCACGAACGAAGTCCAGTTCCGGAGTCACTTGGAGAGCAAAGCCAAACTGGCTTCAAAAAAGCTCGGAGTGCTCAATAGAGCGAAGCAGTACTTCTCTCCAGGTCACCAACTTTTGTTATGTAAAACACAAGTACGGCCCCATAGGGCTGTTCGTACTATCGCCTACGGACAGACGTTGGCTCTCTGTGTGTCTCCTACCGTCTTTATAATGGGGAGTGCTCTGAGGAACTTTTCGAAGTCGATTCTACCATCGCACCTCCCACCAAAGGAGTAGAGCTATCCCCACATCTTAGATGCCTGGTATTCAAAGACCACGCGGGCATCTCGTTCGTTCCTTCCTCGAACCTGCCAGATGTGGAATGATCTTCCTCCTGAAGTATTTCCCTTGCGCTATGACATGAGGTCCTTCAAAAAGCGTGTTTACAGGCTCTCAAAGGCTGGCAACGCATAGGCAGCTCATCTGATGTTGCAAATGTCCATGGGCGATGATCACCTCCTATCAAGTGGCTCGTCTGCTCGTTTGCCTCCTTCATTTCATAAAAAAAAAACTTACCTGGACAAACTTTTTCACAAGGAACGCTACTGCTACTAAGTTACTGTATTTTGTGTGTTGTTATTATTATTATAAACGAACAAATATAAATATGAGACCTAGAATCGAAGCCTGGCCTACGCAATCAAATCGCACTATTGAGTTAAATATATTTTTGTTTATTTGACGTAAACGAACTGTTAAAAGCTATTACCACCTACATGTTATTTGCGTTTGCCATTCATTGTTACTTAACATAAGAACTATGTATATGACTAAAATTGTACTGCTATATACGACTTTATTGTTCTAATGCTTTTCCTCGTTTTTTTAAATTGTTAAATATACGTCATAAATACTTCATCAAATATCGTCATGCAAACACAGGAAGTTAAATAAAAAAATGTTTAAACAATTAAAAGAAAAACACATTGACATTGTTATTCGTGAATTGTACGCGGTTTGTGCAAATTCTTATAAATGGTGAAGATCTGAGTTGGAAAACAGTCGCTTTTCTTTTGAGGGGTCGGCGGTTTGAGTCTTGGCAAGAGTCCATGGTTAATGGTTTCGATTTGACACCTAAAGCGTCCGATTGCGGTGTAAAAGGTGTCCCATTGCGGTGATGCCAATATTGTCAAATTTAACGCTACCAAAACTCAGGCGTGACTGTTCCGCACAAAACGGAATCCCTCTGACATAGCTGACTATCTCCAGCCACTTGGAATGGACCTGTCCTCCTATTTGAACTTCGGCAGATACATAGAATCCATGACCAAAAATTCAGCCAGGAAGCTTGGCATCCTTTCCAGGGTGAGGCGTTACTTCTCACCGGGACAGTTGCACAAGCACAAGTTCATTCATGTATAGAGTTACTGCTGCCACCGACAGCTCTGCTACATACCAACTGGTCACTTGAGTTCAATCGACAACCGTGTCATGAGGCTTATAGGTTCCTCGGAATTAGCAGACGCGAAGCTGCAGAGTCTTGAACACCGCCGTAAAGTTGCCTGCTTATCGGTATCCTACAGGATATATCACGGAGAGTGTGCGATGGAATTACACGATTTAATTCCTCCTTCCCCTTTCCATCACCGGGGGACTAGGCGTAGGCTTGGGTTCCATCCTTATGTTGTGGATAATCCAGGGTTTCGAACGAAGCGTTACGCTTCCACATTCATATAGCGAACGGCTATGGAGTGGAGTTCCCTACCTGCAGACTTATTACCTGAACGTTATAACTTGGACCTTTTCAAGGCGAGAGTGAATATGCATAATTTAGGTGTGCATGCTCCATCGTCGACTTTATCGTCACTTTCCATCAGGTGAGATGGAAGTCAAATGCGGAAATACGGAGTTCAATACCTGATACCACCATAGAGATAATACTAAAAAATAATAATAATAACAACAACAATTACGATAATAAAACAATAATAATAACGCACACACTCATAGCCCCGCACTAGGGAAAGGGACAGACCCTCAGACAATCCATATCAGATACTCTGCCAAAATAAGCCACGGAACGAACCAGCAGATCGTACGAATTTTTGTATAGTGTACGTCAAATTATGGGCCATGATCTTTAATGGTATTATTACAAAATGTTTATTGTCTTTTCATCTAGATTATTCGATTTGCCTTTCTATTCAATCGATTCGCTTTAAAATAAATCGATACAAAAAAACGTTACAACGTTTTTTTTATAACATCAAGTGACGGGACGATCAAATCGTACGCCTGGTGGTAAGGTAAGCAACACACCTATCCATAACAGTAACTGTGCCAGTCAGAGCCTTAAATTGCAAAGATCTGAGAGGCACTACCACTACTGTAATTCCATCAGCACCCTAACCCTTCAAAACCGGAACACAGTAATGCCGATATTACTGCTTGGCGGCAGAAATAGGTGGCAGCACTTCCCTGGACGAACTCTTTCACAAGAAGCTCTCCTTGACAGTAAATTTATTTTTTTACTATTTAATTTTTTCAGATGTCAATCACGTGTAGTTTTTTTTTAACAAACGAACTTTTCGCACTCCATACAGGTCCCACGGTCGCGGTTGACTGCGACCATAATAACATGTCGCAAACTAGTTATGGTTTGTTTGAAAAAACAAATAAACGTGTTATAGATCCGAAAACATATATTCATTACCAATGTCTAGCAATCGTGAAAACCTAAAAACTCGTTAAGTATTGCATGTTTTATAACCACAACATTGCCTAAGGTGCAAGCGATGCGAAATTTATTCATCCTTGTTTGTTTTATGACATCAGAAATAAGTTTTACAGCACACGTTAGAAGTGTTAAATTGTACTACGTGAGGCGCGCTATAAGTTTCCGGAGTTAATAAGAAAAAAATACTATAAATGATCAGAAATGAATTTATTGTTTCTCAAAATATTCTCCGTTAGCGTTAATGCACTTTTTCATACGAATGAACCAATTTTGAAAACATTTAGCCACTCCTCCGTGACAATCTCTGAAATATATTTTTCATACTCTTCGACAGCCTCTTCAAGTGATGAAAATCGTTGACAGCGTAACCGGTTCTTAATTTTTGGAAACAAAAAAAGTCACAAGGTGCCAGCTTGGGACTGTATGCGGGATGGCTCATAAGGTCAACGTTGTTCACCTTCAAAAACTCATTTGTCTGTCTGGTCGTGCGAGAACTGGCATTATCGTTGTAAAAGATGATACGGCGTTTACGGTTATTTTTACGGAGTTTGTCAATAACTTCCGGCAAACAAATGGTCGTGTACCCATCACTATTCACGGTACAACGATTCTCCAAAGCAACAATAGCCACGTGTCCAGTTTTATTAAAAAAAGAAGTAATCATAGGCTTAGAGGTACTTTGCACGTGCGCCACTTTGGTGGTTTTGGCTCATCTCGAAAGACCCATACGCTCGATTGTAGCTTTGTTTTGGGATCATTTCATTGGGATCATTTTTCTGTAAATCCATGTTTCGTCACCTATTATTACGTCCCACACCAAATTTGACGCCCCTTCGTTGAATCTGGTAAGCCTGGCATTGCACCAAATGACGCGATCCGTTTTTTGAGCCTCAGTCAAATTGTGTGGGATCCACCGAGAGCACAGCTTTTTCATACCCAAATGTTTGTGTAGTATTGATTGTATTTGACTCATGCCTATGCCTAAAGATGCCCGAATCTCACGGTATCACATGCCTGTCTGTTTTAATCATACGGCGCACAGCATCGATGTTTTTGTTGTTCACAGCAGTGGACGGGCGACCATCATGAAATTCGTCACTGAGATTCACACGACCGCGTTTAAATAGTCGTCTTGCATGGTGCTTCATCGCCAAAAGCAGATTGAAGCCGAGCGAAGCTCCGCTGAGCTATTAAATTACACCTACAGTCATAGAAAATCAAACAAGGAAAACTTTCACGAGTTAAATCCATGGTGATGTAGACAACCAATTTCTAAAATGACGCCACAATGAAAAACTAGTGACAGTCAGATGAAACAAACTGTATTCTACAGCCAAAGAGTTCCATTTTCAAATGTTGTAATAACTTTTTAAATATTGTGTATGTAAGTGGCCAGTTCTGGAAACTCAGAGTGCGCCCTATGAACAAGCTAACAGATAACATTTTAACCTTCGATTTAACTAATATAAAGTGTTATGTATTAGCTATAAAGATCACTCATTATGCAGTGTAAGTAATTACGTTACGTAATTAAGGAAATCTATATTTTATCATGTTATTAACACTGGATAGTAAAATGTCATGATGTCTGACCATATTTTTAGCCTCAGTCAGCCTCAGAGCGGGACGCCATTTAGTTTATTATTGTTTTAAGAAATAAATCACATGGTTATGGTAATTATGAAATATTTGCTGATTAAAAATTTAAGAAAAAAATGAAAATATTTAATTATCAAAAAATTAAAAACCTGTATGGTCTGTTGGCATCGAATATATAACCAGAAATAGAGATGAAATAAGGGCCATCCATACCTGGCATCCCATCAGGCAAATGGACTGTATATCACTATAAAATATCAACTCTCGTTTGCGCTGAAGTCGCAAATTAGAAAGCTGAAATAGTACAGCGCTAACAACTGATCTGTGTACGTCTCCGTATTCCAAAAATATTCTGTATTTATTGTAATGAAGATAATATCTCTAACAATGGGGGGCTGCTCCATTCGGTGGTGTGGGAAAAACAGCAAAACGTCTAATTACAAAACAACGGAATCACATTTCATCGGTAATTAAATATGTACTTTTTTAATTTTCGTCCATTATAGCAAAGCTCAAGTAAAACTGGTCGATTTGAAGTGAAACAATTGACGACCAACATGAGAATCCCGTAGGACATTATACTATGGAAGTAACTAAAGTAAACTAGTCTAGCAGTAGCAACATTGGTAAGCCATTCCTGAGCTGTGTGACGACGATGCATCATTGAAGATGACAAAAAGCGTTAGTAAGCATGAAAAAATTATCGATCAAGGGATGTTACTCCGTCGTAAAAAGGGGCGGGCGGAATGAGCTGATGGAGCTCACCTCCTTCAAAATCGGCCCACAAATGAGAGCGAAATTGGTGAGTACAATAAGATACCTATAAAATTTGAGGATTTTCTTCGATTACCGTGGGATCCCCTCATCAGAGTCTGACTTGGCGACAATGGAACCACCAGAGCGCACCCTTTCAAACAAAAAAAGAATTTTCAAAATCGGTTCACAATTGACGGAGAAATCGGAAACATATATACATATAGCTGAACGTATAACCTCCTTCTTTTTTTGAAGTCCATTAAAAAGGAGATCTACTGCTACTGACGATTCTGTTGAGAAAGTTATTTATTGTGCAATATACCGACATTGAAGTATGTTTTGATACTGTAATACAATAAGCAATCATTTACATAATAATAAACATAGTTACTCATATGAAAATTCTAGAAATGAGAATGAACATGAGATAAAATAAGTCAAGTTAGGTTAAATTAGATGTGGCTGGAATCCGTACTACGTAATTAGACATGTGTTACATATCTCTAGACTCAGATTAAAAAAAACGTAAATGTCATGACAATAACACAAATATGACGAAATTATAATTATTAAACAAAGATCGAACAATTAGAAAAAAATCACTTCGATCCGGTTGGATTCGAACCAACGTCTCCCAGCAAACCGTACCAGACGCTATGCAAACTAAACTACTGAACGAACCAATCGACCTCACGAATTTTTCCATGTATTTGTTGCAGGTCTTTGTTTTTAGTTTTTAACGACTTTTTGCCGTAACGCCCGCCATCTGTAAGAAATCCATGAAAGTTTTTTTTATTCAGCGAGATACCTTTACAGCTATCGGCTGCTCACTGGAGATATCACTTTCGAAATTGTAATTCACAATAAATATTTGAAGGTCATGATGGTGAAACATTCTGACATTCAGTATAACTTAATGACGATATTACGTTTGATTTTTTTTATTATTAGGCTATCATTGGGTGACAAGGGGCCTCTCCTTTCAACTCCCATAGCTCCTGGTTTGACGCAATGTCAGGTAGATCTTTTATTTAATTAAGATAATATACAGGTAAGGTTAAAGTAAACAAAAGCTTAAATACTAGAAAGTAAAACTAGGATTTTTTAATTATATTAATAAAATTGGGTCCCTGCGGCAAGGTGCCTAAGATGCTGGCAGCATTCTCACTTATTAGCTATGCTAATACGTTGGACAAGGTAGCTATTGAATCCGTATAAAGCACAAGGTCATTTTTTTGAATCAAATTTGTGTGGAATCTGGAGCCATGTCGTCTTTCCATACATCTTTATCTAACACGTAGT